>NC_059521.1:10002500-10302500 GCF_905147795.1 Pieris rapae | reverse complement strand
TTAACATTAAAAATATTTAATGTAAATAATGTTTATTCAACAAATAGTCATCGTTATCTAGAAAAAAATCGTAATATTTTATTTTATCATTATGACATATTTAGTTCCTATCACAATCTGTTCTTTTTAGCGTATTACTTTTACAAAATAATGTCGATGTTTCACATCTGCCAGGCGTCCCGTGACAGCTCTAATTTTTTTTAACATATTGGGTACTTCGTTCACTTTTAAACGTGAATGTTTAAAAAAACTGATTAAAATTATAACGTAGAACGGACGAGAGACTCTCCACCACTCCTTTAAATCTCCATGAATCACCACATACGTGGTTTCAAGCACGACCAGTCACAAACTTAGCACCTGTTTATGATGGGGTCAACCCAACGCATGACGGCTGCAACAATCAATAGTATCAATATTCACAATAGTATTAATAGTAAACACAATTTTTAAGTTAATTTAAACTTTAATTAAAGGACTCTTGCTTCTTACAAGTCTATTCAAACGATATAAAATACAACGACATCTGACAATATAAATCATTAGTTGCGTAGGTCAGTGTTCCGATCAGTAATAAATAATAACTTTTAAGGACTGCGATAACAGCATTAAGTTTATTTTAAGAGTATAATAAACACTATCTTACGTATTCAGAATTTTATCTATTCTTCCCTTATATTGACTAGTAATACCAATATCAATGATTTTAATAGCAACAAATAAAAATGTGCGTTTGTTTTACACTGTTCGTGTTCTTCAAAGCCTCTTCTCGTGATACATTGGAAAGTAACGAAACTAATTTTCATTCATTGCGCAAAGTTGTTTTTTTTTCTTGGAAGAGATCGAAATCAGATAAAAGCTGTTTTTAAAGTAAAAGTAGCATATATTTGGTTATCTAATACAAAAAAATACAAAAATAAATAACAAAAGTTAATAATTACTAATCAGAAAAGATCCAAAAATAATGTTGTATCTATTCTTTATATAAACAAAGTGTTTAAAAACTAGAGTGTAAAAGCTTTCAAAACTTTAAGCTCAATTATAGCCTAAACTCAGCAAAACTTTAATTTGAAACATCATACTTATTAAAGTTAGCGATATAAGCTGTAAGCTTAGCGATATAATGAAGCTTGTAGCTTGCAAATGATTTGATTCTTATGAGTACGTAACCGATTTAGGAGTTTTGCTTTTAGTTTTCATTTCTGAATGTCGTGTTAGTGGCGCCGCTTAACTTCTTCCACTCTCCTCAGTCTTTGACAAGCCTAACGAACGATCTATTTCGTACAATATGTAACGTATGTCAAGACAATTAATTCCACGCCTTAACCTTTACCCTTAATAAGAGGAAATTCGTTAGCATTCGAATAAATAATAGCTGAAACACACAACGAAAATATATAATTAATTACATGTTTCAGGTGCGTAATGCAACAGCTGTTTTCATAATGAACCTGTCCTGCTCTGATCTGCTGTTTTGCTGCTTTAACCTGCCCCTGGCAGCGTCTACGTTTTGGCAACGCTCTTGGGCACATGGGCGGACCCTTTGCCGGATGTTTCCTCTGGCCAGATATGCATTGGTTGCAGTCTCGCTATTTACAGTACTTGCTATCACTATCAACAGATATGTTATGATCTCGCATCCTAGACTTTATCCCAAGTGAGTAAACAATATTCACACTATTTTTATCAATGAGCCTGAAATTAAAAAAAAGGTCATGCATTTTGCATTTTAATTTAAAACCGACATAGGAAACTAAAACATATTTATTTTTGTTGTAGGTTATATAAAAAACAATATCTGGCCTTGATGGTAGCAGGAACATGGGTTTTCTCATTTGGGGCTCTTATCGCCACGTGGCTCGAGAAATGGGGTCGTTTCGGTCTGGATCCATCCATTGGGTCGTGTTCAATTCTTCCAGATAGCAATAATCGTTCTCCCAAAGAATTTCTTTTCGTCGGCGCATTCATGCTTCCCTGCTTAGCTATAGTTATTTGCTATGCACGTATATTTTGTATTGTAAGAGAAGCGGCTAGACGCTCCAGAGCGCCTTTCAAGGGGAGACCGCGTCCTGGTTTAGAAGATTCCGCAGTCGGTTCCGCATCCACTGCGCTAGAACGCTCGCCAGGCCCGGAAAACGGTGTTATGCACAGTAGTGTGCCTCGGAAGGCCCTTCTAGCACCACCCATACTTCATTGTCCAGTCACCCCAGGCCCCGAACGGTCTTCCTCTTCCGGGGTGGACACTCTGGATGGTCATGATGATGAATGCGCTCTAGATGCAAAGCCCCGAACTCCAAGTGGCGGAGAGACTGCTAAGCGCCTCCGACAGGCAGCGGTCGTTCTAAAGCGGTCCCCAGCACCCATTAGGCCTCCCCGTTTAACTCCGAAGGACAGAAAATTACTAAAAATGATAATGGCAATAATGTTATCGTTCTGGGTGTGCTACCTGCCAATAACGTTGACAAAGATATTCCGCGAGTTCACGTCACACCCCGCAGCAAACATCGCGGGCTACATACTCATATACCTGACGACGTGTATCAATCCTATTATATATGTGGTGATGTCGAGCGAATATCGGCAAGCTTACAAGAACCTGTTAATGTGCAAGCGAAGGGCGTGACGTTCGCCCGGCGACGGCGTCTCGGAGAAACGCCCGCCGTAAATTCATAAGAACTGTGTTACAATGCAAACGCTCGGAAACTATATATATATATATATATAATACTACATTGTTTTTTTAAAACGTATGAACTATTTATGTGAGAATGTTTTTATTACATTGTAATCGCGTGCCGTCCGTGATTGTGCTAACAGATGATGAGTGCAATGATTACTACAAAAATGATAAAATCGAATAGTAGTCTAAAATAGTTATATTCTACTTACATAATTACATGTTTAACATCCCGATAAACGCGATAAGGAACTGTAAAGATACGAGAAATTGTTGTTAATGTAAATGAATGATAGAATGTTATTGTTCCTAGCGGAGCGTACGAAATAGTCCTTCTATTATACGATTAATTCGTCTTTAACATTCCTATATGTATTTGTGTCGACGTGTCAGTATTGATGTTATAAAGTACGTAGTGAGCAATAAATTTTGTAAGATAATGTAATTCAGGGCTGAACTGAAACGGGCAAACCCGTCACAGTCGAACTGACTCATTAGGGAAACGTTCTAGGAAAGATCACCGCAATGATGTTTATAAACTCATTTGTAAAGGAATAATTGTGGATGAATGACGTGCGTGCATTATGGCTGTTGGACTGGGGAATGTGTTGTTTAGAAACGAAAGTGCCAATGTGACGGAGTTGTATCTGGACGAAGTTTATCTCTTCAAGGATTACCCTGAAGGCTTGTTGCGGTTCGCGACGGCCTGCTGCTTCATTTGTATGATCATCGGGATCCCGGGGAACCTTATTACAATCATCGCACTTTCGAGATACGAAAAGGTTAGTTTATTTCTTATTTGCTATTAAATTTAAACAAACAATAATAAAAAAATATCCGATGACACGCACAGCAGCGTCAATTTGATCCAACGCGTTTGATATTCTTATCAAAAGGTTCCTTAATTATGTCAACATTTTAGAAAATCTTGACATAAGAACAGACATTTGCCTCGCTCAATGCAGTATGTTTATTGAGAAGTTAAAGGCCTTATCACAAGAACACGTTATGGTCGCGACGACAATTGGCATCATTTAGTTTTTAGATAACATTCTAATTATTACCAATAACGATAAACTACTTCCGTTTAACAGGAATATGTTGAATAAACGTAACAACTAATTATCCCTTAAACCCGTTACAATCGTTTGTGTTTTGTTTAATACTTTTAGTTAATGAATGCTAAATAACTTAAATGCTAGAAATCTAGTAATTCATAAACATAGTTTTAACTGATAAGAATAAATAAATATAACGTGTAATGTTTTTAAAATAATGAAGTATCAGAAGTTGGGATGTATAACATTGCCCACATCAAAATAAAATTAATGCGATCGGAAATCCCGTTAATTTGTGTTTCAAAGTTTCACTTTGCTACATTTTAGCAATACATTTCGGCATCGCTGAATATTGAAAACGTAATTAACTGCTCTGACAATGCATATCAGCAATTAACTCGTTATTAAACTCGTTGATATCATATAAACACATTCATAATGTTATAAATATATTATATATTTATAACATAAATAGCAGCTTATACATCATTGCCTAATTCCTCTCTGTTTTTATTCGGCCATGTTAAAATATATGTATACATTAATACATGTTACTTTACGCAAATGTACAAGTATATGACGCTCAAGGTTTTTACCGACTCCTGTACGCAGCCATAGCGTAAACATTTTATTTATCAAAGTCCATTGTGTTTATCCTGCTATTAGTCACAGTTGTATAAAATGCCATTTAAATAAGCTGAATCAATCCCTTAAACGCTTGGTCTGTTGCTGTTTCATACGTATATATACTACTGAATATTATACTATTACTATGTAATCCATCTATACTGAGATTTAATTCAGTCAGTTTAGTTTTTAGTTTCAATAAAAGCCCAATGATTAATTACCGTTATGGGTATGTCACATTCAACTTCTTCATCAGTTTTTAGTACAAACATTTAAGTTCAAAGTCAAATTTAATACAACTTTCATCCGTACACTTCTGTTTTATCTCGGCTATGACGGAAATCGGTTGCTAAGTTTATTTCAAAGGTTAATTTTCTTAGATAGGTATATTGCTATTTACTTTATAAAGTAACATTTAATTTTAAATATAATCTTTAAAATTGATATGACATTTTGTAAAGTACGTCAAACAATTAGTATTTTACCTCAGTTCAGTTCAGTTAAATGTCCAATGGAACAGTGACCACAAATGCGACTAAATCCCCAACCGCAAGGACGCATTGTCCTCCGTTGAGGCGCGTAACTCGTAAGGTACATAATATATCGCCTTGAAGAAGTTAGGGGTTGAGTGAATGTCATGCAATATTTTTGTCATAATTGGGTATTTGAATGCAACATTTTGCTACTTGCTATGAACTAATCATTGCACTGGTATAATCAAGAATACTTATTCTTACTCGGGTATGGTGAAGGTGTGTCTTATCTTATCAAAAATAACTATTTTGCGAAATGGGATTACTATATCAAGCACACTTTCTTATCTATCACATATTCTTATATTTTATTAAGGTGCCGTCATTTAATGAAACGAGAAGTGTGGTGTATTTTAATCACTTAACATGTTTAAGTTGCAAGATTAAATTCCACCTTGACAGCCTTGCCAGGTGGCACATGTTAATATTTTATCATAAAAACCTAATTATACGTCTATACAATATCAATCACTTTCAGGTCCGTAATGCAACCGCGATCTTCATCATCAACCTTTCATTTTCGGACCTATTATTTTGCTGCTTCAACCTGCCACTGACGGCATCCACCCTTCTCCATCGGTCCTGGGTCCATGGAGAGCTTCTCTGCAGACTGTTTCCCCTGATGAGATATGGTCTTGTGGCAGCTTCCTTGTTCACTGTTACTGCTATCACTATCAATCGTTATGTCATCATCGCCCATCCGAGACTTTATCCAATGTAAGTTTTATAAAATTAAGTATTGAGGGGTAATGTTTTCCATTCCAATGCATTACAAATCATTCTTTTTAACTAATATTTAGGCTTTGAAATGTACCAATACTTTTTGCGTCACAAGTGATTGGGATACATTCTAGGTCTAGGTTTCACAATGTTAATGTTAGATGACCCGGCGAACTTCGTAGCGCTTGCTGTCAATAAATGTGGTGTTACAGAATAGCTGAATTTATGATAACTTAACGAATAAATATGACGTTATTAAGAAATTAACACAAAAAGAAATGAGCGTCTGAACACACGCATAAATATTTGCCAATAAATGTATTATATTATGTCAATTCTTTTTCATTACTGACATTATTCCAAATTTTAAAATGATAAATACGCTGTTATCCAAATATTGTAGAAGTATAATTAATGTTTAAAAGCATAGAAAGCCTTATTATTTCCGGTTTAATATTAATTTGAGAATTTACCGTATCGACGGGATGAACATAAAATGTTTCACCGTTTCAATACTGCTAATATCGATCCAGCGGTTCTCGAGTCAAACCCGACTTTTAAAAGTGAAACTTTTAGTACATCGTCTTAAACTTTTTGGTCTGTGTGGCGCATGTCCCGTGACGGTCGGCCGCGGAGTAGGGATAAAGTGAAAGGCGCTCGTCACAGCAGCCAAGGCCAATATGGAGGTGTACAAAAGTTTGCAGCAGCTGGCCGTGTAGTGTATAGACTATTATTCATTTGTACCAGTGCTCCACGCAATTTTAGAATGTGTATATAATCTAAACAATTGTTAAGTGTTGTTTATGTCGCACTCTTTAAGACACAGAATACATTAAAAATATTAGTTGGAGTCTTAGTCTACTTTTATTAGTCCCATTCTCATTCCAATTTTCCAAGTAGAAAATTATTAATATAAATATAAATTATTCCAAAAAATTTTAGATAAATGTCTATAATGTGAAAAGAAGTTTCACATTAACCGTGGTTTCATAAAACCACACAACATTTTTTTTATATATGTATAAAATTTTAACGCAAAAATGTAATTACAGAGCATACAAAACGAGGAACATCCGCCTGATGCTGCTTATAATATGGTTAAGTTCTTTCGGATGTTTGGTGGCGACATGGTTCAACAAATGGGGCAGCTTTGGGCTCGACGCTAGTATCGGATCTTGCTCCATCATCCAAGACAAAAACGGTCGAACACCGAAAAAGACACTCTTTCTTGTAGCGTTTACTATACCTTGTGTTGCAATAATTTTTTGTTACACGAGAATATTCTTCATAGTTAGAAAAACCTCTAAAAACTCTAAAACAGTAAATACAGCCAAACAAGAACAACCATCGTGCGATGAACTCTCGTCCGTCGTATCGTCTGACTCGATGTCCATAAAGTTCTCCGGCCCCGAAATAAGTATCAGTGAAAACACAGAGTCCTTTACCTCTGATCCACATAAAGGTACACAACGCACATTCCAAATCGAAACTAGAGACGAAATAAAAAGAAAAGACAACAGGCTTCGAAGGACAGCATTAAGAAAATCTATGGCGATGCTCAAATTGTCTCTGCCCACGCGGAAAGACAGGAGATTAGGGACTATGATAATCGCTATCATGATTTCATTCTGCACGTGCCACCTTCCTATAACCATAACAAAGCTGTTGCGGGAGATAAATCCCAAGCCGGCGTCTAATATAGCTTCTTATCTCCTGCTGTATCTGGCTTCTTGTATCAACCCAGTGATTTATGTAGTAATGTCGAACGAGTATAGGAAAGCATATAAAAACCTTTTCAAATGCAGGCGAAAGTCTTGAATGACGCATGGACATTAATTAATGGACTGAATGTTTTAGAGAAAATACTCATTTAGGTATTAAGTGTGTGTCATTGTTGTGAGACAATGAAGCCATTATTGTAACGATTAATGTTTTCAAGTTTACGGTAGTAATTGTGTATATTACATAATTACATATATTTAATATTAAGTATTGTTAAACGGGCCCAAGGAGTTACATGTATTGACATTCCGTGTTTAATATTAAAAATAAAGTGACATAATAAATCATACAAATTGTCAAAAAGTATACGAATAGGCTCGAATTAAAGATGACTCTAATGAAGTGGTTTAAAGTAGTTTGGTAAATGTCTTAATATATAAGGATATCCTTTTTTAGGCCCATAATACAGATTGCCGGTGCCGAAGACACAAATATTTCAAATTTGATCATAGTGCCATACATTCATCATGGTGAAGAGGGGTTTTATTCTTGTAATTGTCTGACAATTATAAGATAATATTTTGCAATTTTAAAATGTATGTAAAAACAAAATGTTAATTTATTTATAACAAAAAGTTATATTAAAACATAGCCATAAATAATTTGAAATGTGGTTTGTATTCGAAGAGAGGAAATTTATTTATATTTTATTCATGGAGTATTTAATGTTCACGAACCGACGAACGACGTATTAAATCTATAGTTTAATAGAGTCTAGTTTGGTCTCTACAAATACTATATTTTCTGTGTTTCCTTAGTAATACGTGGATAAAAGTAGACAGTACTCTTCTCTCTTTTAAAAGTTGCCACGCGATCGAATTCGACGTGAAATTAAATTAATTATTAGCTTAGTGAAATAATCAAATTGTTTCCAAATTTTGATATAGTAACTTTTGAACTTGAAAAGTAAAAGTTTGTGTAATGTAATAATAATAAATAGGTTTCGTTCGGTTTCGAATATAAACTACATGTAACAGTACAAAAGACGTACCTACGGCCTAGAACCAAAGGATATTAAAAATACATTTTAATAATTCACATCGATTTGTTTGATTTGTTTATTTGTAATCGATGTTTTATAACTGATATTATGTCAACGTATCATATTAGTAAAATATAATTTGTATAACTATAAAATATCAAATGTTATTTGCTTAAGAGTTTAAATGGTTTTGTAATGAGAAAGACCAAAATGTACCAAAGAATCTCCTGGGGCCACGATACCCAAGCCATTGTACTTACCAAAGATGTAATTAAATTGACTTATGGATTTAAGCTACCAATTTTATTTAATACCTTACAATACTCTCAACGAATATTGGGAGAAATTACAGGTCTTGTCTTTTTCTATGGCAGTACAATCTCCTCAAAATATTTTCATTGATCTGTGGTGACAAATTATATCTAAGATCTACTACGCTTTACCCAGTTCAAAATCACTTAGTAAGAGGTAAACAATAATCCATCAAAATTAAACAAAATATGGTTTCAGTAACATTTTATTTTAAGTACGCCACATCAAATTAACAGTCATATCATATGAATACTTTTTCTAGTCATAATATATTTTTTATAAAATACATGTAATTTACGGTGAACATAAATTTATCAAAAAATTATAGAAAAAAAAAACAGAATATCCAAAAAGTAAATTTATAATATTTTGAAAAAATAGTTTTTGTATATCATAGATTTCAGATAAAAGGATAAAGTTTTCAGAGAACCAATAAGCAGCATTTTCTTCAGAATATTATGTTTTAAAATTATTCAACCCTCATAATATTTTTAATTGTATAATAAATTTTCTCATCGTCAAAATTAGATTGTAATAAATATTCAAATAAACGCTTGAAGTTTTAAATGAAGCCGTTATCTCAAATGTAGATTTTCAGGGAAAATTAATTTTTTAATTATTTTATTTATTAAAGTCATTATTAAAATTCAACTAATTTATCAAAATTAGAGCATTAGGTATTATTAGGTTGGACTATTTTTCCGCACTTTTCCTGGCTAATTTATCAGCCTTCAGCCTATTTAGAAGCACAGAATCTCGTGGGCACTTCACAGGCTTCGCGGAGCGATCTCGCTGCTTCGAGGATTTCTGTACGTCGTTTATTCACAGCCTTGCATTCCATCATTTTAAATTTAACCGACGTTTCGCGTGCTTTACAGCGTACGTGGTCACGGTGACTGAAAACAAAGGTGTTAAATGTCAAAAAGTATCACTGCTGTAGAAAATGTTGTATATTATTATTATCTGTATTTATTTCCCCGATAATTCTAGAAGCAGCTTCCTACAATATCTTTAAAAAATAAAAATAACACGTCTGTATTTACACAGATATTTTCGCAACAAATGCTAAACAAATTTCGAAATTAATAAGTAATTCGGTGTATTTAAACCAGTGTATCCTCTATATGATTAATTGTTTCGAATAATGTATAAGTTTTCCATTATCTAAGAGTTTTGGGTCGATAAGTTTCGAAGCTTTTACTTAGGTCAAAGTTTTGACATCCTTGACATACTTATCTAAAGAATTTTGCTTCGTGTAAACAACACTCATGAAAGGATATATTTTAGTCATGATTGGGTATTTGAATGTTATACTTGTACTTCGCGTTCAAATAATTATTTAAGCATATTTGATATCAGCGAATACAATGCCAGTAGATGAAGCTAGAGAGGTAAAGCAGGGCCGTACCAAGTGTAGATCCGTAGTATCTGCCTACCCGTCCGGGATGTGGTGTGAATACATATATCTTAATATATATATTTCTTGTGTGCGTGTGTATGTGACTGAACTCCTCCTGGACGACGACTAAACGACTGGACCGATTTAGACGAAATTTTTTGTGTGTGTTCAAGGGGATCTGGGAATGGTTTAGATTCACAATTTTGTCCGCTGGACAATGTTTTTTTTAATTAATTAGTAGTTGTTGATTTTGGAATGTTTTACATTGGATCCGACAGACCGCGCTACCATCGCAGTGTCAAATTTTAAATAATATTCGAATTTTAATTTTAGTCTGTCCCGAAATTTAAAAAAAGTTTTGTTATCATTGTGTTATATAGTATGTGACCATGTGCTGGATCGTTAGATATTGTCATAACATTTGAATAATAATTTTCATCAAAATGGCTTATTAAAAATTGAAATTTTGAAATTAAAGACGTGTAGACAGGACAACGTCTGTCGGATCCGCTAGTATTATATAAATAAATAAAATATTATCTCAAAATGTGAATAGGTAACTCTGGTAGGGTTGTGTAACATAAATAATTGTCTTTTGATCAATCATTCAAGTAACTTGTCGTTTATGTAGTTCAATTCATATTGTTCGTGACAATCCAAAGTTAGCGATAAGCTTGTTGACGCGCTTCCGTGACCGGATTTCCGCTTTGCTATCTGTTCTGATTCGTAAACAGCCCAGATATTTCTTCACTTTCAGACATATCTCTAGTCACCGATAAATTGTCAAAACTTGCGTAAAATAGTCATAAAAATCTGCCAATAATTACAGCGATCAACAAAAAATAAGGCCAAAAGAAGTTTTAATTTACTTTCACACATACTACCCTATTGTAGTCTACGTACAGGCCCTGGCTTGATCGTCCTGTACGCTGTAAGATGTATACTTAAAAGAATTAGCCCTCAAAAGCTATAGACATTTACCTCAGAGATTGTACTAAGCGCAATTACCTTTGTTGGTTTACATTATCCCTACTACACCAATACAATCGCTTTATCGTCGGTAACCAACCCCTATAGAGACTGAGGGCCAGAGGTCCCTGAAGAAAACTACTTAGCTCCGAGAGTCTGAAGTTATTATATCTTCTAAATTTAATTTATTAGAATTTAAGTTCAGTCCAATCATTGTTTATTGTTCTTAAACTTCTAGTCAATATTTATTTTTCGTACTCTATTTAACCTGACAATGTTTGATTTGGGTTTAATTAGTAGGGACTTTGTCGAAATCCCTTTTTTTATCTGCCAAGTTAGATCATGTATGGGTCCATCGTGCTTGACGAAACAGGAGATAAAATTGTCATTTATGTGAACATTTTAATTTTCATTCCTATTTCCCAAGTCGATTTATCTGATTTTTATGTGATAACTTCTTATGGGAGGATAAACAGCTTCGTTACATATTTCGGACAAATGCTTTCCCATCTCAATACTCAGTGTTTATTTATTTATTTAGAAGTTTGGTGTGCGTTAGACATTTACTGTTGACAGTGAGCATGTTACCTCAATAAAGTACCTTTCCGTATATTATTATCATATTAATATACATACATAAAATGTAAGTTCAACCTAAGCTTTTCTTAAGTTAAATGTTTTTAATATTAATTCTGTCGGGCGTCTTTTCTTTTCTCTTCTATACGACGGCAATTCAGCAATTAAGCCTTAAGAAGGCGTAAAGGGTGACTTGCAAAATCGAAAAAATCAATGAAACGGCCAATTTGTCTATAATGTGCGCGTTTAGAAGTAAACTTTACCATTTACGGTTTTTCAGTAAGCTTAATGACTGTTCCAAAGTTCATACTTGAAGATAAGTGTAATAAAATGAATAAAAACCCTCTGAAGTTTTATTCAAAGTGCAAAGTAAACCATATAATCACTTTTATAAATTGCTCTTTTTCTTCCTGGAATTCAAAATTTGTTATCAAAAGAAAAGTTGAGTTTTCTTAATGTTCTGAATAAACATTTAACGCAAGAATGATTTCGTATCAGCTTATCACAAAATTGAATTGAAAACATTTCAAGTGATACTACAAAATTATAATGAGTATGACGCAATTATCTTTTATTCAATGTTATTTTATTTTTCGAGTTTTTCTTATTTCACTTTGTTTATTATTTTCTAAAGATAAAATTCACTTTTTTTTAAGAAAATCTTTTTCCCGACCCCTGAAGAAATCGTGTACCGTGGCGCCCGTCGTCTGCATCGTCATCAAATTAATGAAGTCTGATATTATGTTCCTTTAACCGCGGAAATCATCACATGTACAAATCACGAGGAGTACCTCCTCCGGTGAATATTGAAGATATTCCATCAATTTTGAAAGGAAACACGCCGTGGCTTGCGTACTTTTCCAAACCTTGTTATTTGACTTGCCTACAAAGCCGCCGTAATAGTGGCGATCACTGCCACTCCTTGGTTTTGGATGGCCGATAAAATCTCGAACGGCGAACAAAACAGTATAACTTAAATCTTATTTTTTTATTAATTGAAAAAAACAGACTTCACCAAGGACTCGTAAGCATGGAAAGCGTTC
Source organism: Pieris rapae (assembly GCF_905147795.1). Classification (NCBI taxonomy): domain Eukaryota; kingdom Metazoa; phylum Arthropoda; class Insecta; order Lepidoptera; family Pieridae; genus Pieris; species Pieris rapae. The sequence goes on along the minus strand of NC_059521.1, from coordinate 10,289,822 downwards.
GCTATTGCCTTATTATATTACAGTTTAAAATTAAAAGAAGAATAGTCTTTTTGTCCGTTGTATGTCGATTATGATAGAAAATGTTTATTGATAAATTCAATTATTTGAATACATTCATCAAAAAAGCTTATAATGAAATTACGATGTGGTAAGAATTAAGTTATAAGATTACAAATTTTATGTATACCACGACTTTTAATTCGATTCCATATTTGACATAAGCTGCTGTCATTTTGTAAAATAATGATACCACATATAATAGTGTAGTGATGTACACAAAAATTTATAAGCAATCGCGATTTATGTTTATTTAATATTGGTGTGCCAATTAAAGACTAAATTATTGATTTTTATTTAAATAAATACATAATTATTCACAATTATTATTTATTAATTAGTAATCGCTAATTTATTTTATAAAAAGTTAATATTTTTTTTTATTACTGAAAAAGTTATGAACTTAATAAAATTAATCGTCATAACTACAATTTTCCTTTCAGAAATATTTAATTTCCTGATATACTTAGTTTCTATAGATGTAGTAGTTGTTTAGATATACTACTATACACCAGAGGAATCGATCCGGAAATATTCCAGTTCCGTATCGAATAATTTCGCAACGTCACTATTTATTACTTTTCATAACGTTGGAACACTGAAATTGTCAAATCTTGAATCGAATTAAAAGTTTTAGTATAGGAACATGTTTACAAATAAAATATTTTAAAACTATTATGTATATTATGAGCTTCTTGCTGGCACGTACTGACTTGCTCGGATATTCAGTCTAACACTGACAGAATTCACGAGGGTTGCATTGTCTATTGTTTGTCAAAAAAGAGGTTTGTATTCTCTTATATCGAATTACTTTTTGTTGCTAGCATGTTAGAAAAAATAAGTTAAAATAAACAAGTACATACAAAACGACGTTCCCAATGTTTTCAACGATCTCTCTCGCTGACCACGTTAATTAAATGAAAACAAAATTATTCTACAATAAAGTGTTTAAATTAACTTATAAATTCCCAAGTAAATATTTAAACATTTTCTGCAGATATTAATTCCTTGGAACGGTTCGACGTTTTATTTACATTGTTTGCAGAAAAATCAGTAACTAATAAAATAAACAAAAGCTTAAAATATCATAAAAACATTGTATTTAACAATCGTACAAAATAGAAACACATAGAAGGCCGCACAATAATAGCATTAAATTCAACAAAAGCTTCAGTGGGAAAGCGACGCAATCTATTAAAATCATTGCAATAAATTTATACATTTACGTATTTGCATTTTATTATGAAAAATGATTGATTCAGTAAAATATGATTTGCGATGGATTTAGCTTTTGCGCTAACAAGTTTTAGATGCAATTCGATTCTTGGCGGAACCATCTACAACCGTACTACAACCAGCTTATTTAGCAAACTCAGATCTTTTTTTACTCACATCCTATGAATGTTTTATTCACACAATATCCCAGTTAATCATGGCTTAAAGCATCACTTAATTTGTGCACACTCAGCAAATTACAAATATTCTTTTATACGCTTTTACTGATCACGTTAATATTTAGTTATAATAAATAAACTATGAATCGACATCCAACTTAATAAATTTTTGACAGTTATTATTTCGTTTCTAATTCACAATTAGAACTGAAGTACAAAAGCACGAGTTAGGTTAAAATAATACGAAAATCCTCATTGATTATGGATAATAACTGGAAGGATACAAGAGTAATAAAAGATTTTTCCAAGTGGTAATATTTCACGAGAACATGAATAAATTCCCGTTAGGTGGTTGTGTTTCTTCGGTCCAATATTAAGGCCACTATGATGTATTGAAGAGCAACCGTGAAGAAATAACCAGATCAAGTAAACAAAACATGGCTCGATTCATTTAAGATAAATGATTTTATTGTTTGTGATTGTTACATAATGTATTTTGTATGAAAAAATAATTCACTTTTCTTCGACGGAGAAACACGTGTGATAAAATATTTATGAAACAGAATTTATAGGAAACCTTTATATTTTTTAAATACGCAATACCCATAGAAATAATAAAGGATTAGTAACTCGAATTTTTATTTTTTTCTAACGTTAATATGTTCGAGAATAATTGAATACATTACTTATTTAATTTTGCGAATTCGCGACCATTGCGACCAACCATTGTCCAAAAAATTAATTACGAAAAAATACTGAAAGTTATTCGACGAACCCGTAATAAGGACAGAAATCTCAGCGTTCCGTGTTCAAGACATTTGTCAAGATCAAAGAAACACTTTTTCTTACATGACTGATACACGACGGTCGACCTTAGTATATTTCTTGTAGACATTCTTGTTATAAATATGATATATACAATCACATATAAAAACAAGTTCAATAAAATATCTGAAGCCAATTCTTAAACATTTAAATATCTCTTCACGCAATTTTTAATGCCAAGAGTTTAAAATACGATCATTAAAAATAATGTATATTATACATTTTATATATTCAAACAACTTATTTACAACTTGTTTTAATATACATTGTATTAAGTTTCGTATATGCCAGTAGAATGGTGGCGTATGTGGTAGATGTAGTGTAGTTACTTACCCGATTGGGGCTACGGCGTAGATGATAGAACATTGCTAACGTATTTAATTCATTAGAATTACAATAAGACTAACGACTAAATACGACTATTAGGTCGTAACTGCACGACAGCAATTTTAAAGGTTGAAAAACATTACTATACTGGGGTAATTATCTATTTTTAGAAGTGGGTCTGCACCAAGACATGCGAGATTTAAATGATGACCAAACAAAATAACTCAAAATTTCAATTTGAAGTACTGTGGAATATTAACAGAATTTCATCCCGGCCATAGCCCATTATCTTATTTGGCACGAAATTAATGGCAGCCGTCTACATTTTTCGGCGTAAGATGACCCTTATTGTGAGTAAAATATTGGCCATTTGGAGTCCGCTTAGTCGTCTCTGTTATAAAAAATAATCATTCTTATTTGGTAATATATAATATATTATTACATTGTTTTTTTTATTTTTATGGATTATAAATGAAGTGTAGCAAATCAAATTATTTTTTTCGACACATGATACTTTCATAAAACAGTGAAATACGTGAAAAATATTTAATAAAAACGTGGAAAGTGCAAATTGAATAATTGGCTTCTATATTAATTAACTGTAGCGCTTTGATGTCAGGAAAATGAAATTGGTGTAAAGCCTAAATGTGCCTTAACTTGGCTTGATATATTCCATTATTTCCCTTTCAGTTACTAATTTAATTGTTAGGAATTTTGTCCCCATCATATTTTTAAAAAAATAAAACAATATACGATTTTAATTATTATTTTTTTGTTTCATACAACGGAAGATTTATAAGTTTACTGTTTTGCGCGTAAATTCTTAAGATAGTGTTAAACTCTAAAATAGTTATAGTTTGCAATATAGATATTTGTTTAGAAAGTAAATACATTGAACTATTGCCTAATTATGACTACGGGTATGAGTTTACAATTACACTGACATTAAAATTGAATATTTTAACACTATAAGTATATTAGCAAATACATAAGAACATCGAACCAACCAGTACACTAAGTGTATTACAATTAGTGTTCAAATTTAAATGGAATACATTTTATAAAATATTTAAAAATAAAGTTAAATTAATTTTGTAAAACCAGCGAAAGAAGCCGACAGTTAAGTAGTTCTGAAGATCAATAAGACAGAAAATTTAACTTTTGTTATGTTCAGTTAGTTTATCTAACCGCGAACTATCAATTTTGCTTAATAAAAATAAATATTCGGTACATTACACGCTTTGCCAAGCGATTTTAATATATTATCTATAGATATGTCCAAAGCACCTTATTGACTCAGTATATATATAATGTATGTGTGATCAAGCCACATGACGCCTTAGACTTCTTGTCACGTAAGGGACGAGATCAAATGCCGAGAAATAAATGCGGATTCATTCATATTGAGCATCCAGCCCAGGTCAGCTTCACTGCGTCACCAAATTTATTACCACAGAACATATTCCTTTAAAAGATTTACTTTAAAAACGAATTCGCTCATTAATATTATTTTATAACTAACTGACTTCAGTAAAATAAGGAGTTTTGTCAACGCGACGAGTTTTTTTATATTTTTCTTATATATACACTATAAAAGTATTAAAACTCTGTACTATTGAGTAACTTTGAAAAGAGACAATTTTGGGATAAGACTTCGTTAAGAGCTCTCTGGCTTTACAAACTAAACCGTAATGTACATTAAGCTAGTTTAGGGAATCAAATAAATCTTTTGTGACCCCTGCACTCTGTTATTTCGTAATTTACCAAAAGTAATAAAGATATAAAATATTAAGTAATTTTGTATCTCCCGAGATATTTACTGTAAATAAAAGCTTGGCGAAAATCATAAAATCAGTGATTTTTTTTAAATTCTCACTTAGACTTCCACACGTCAGTCAACACGCCACTGATGTAAATAGTAAGATAATGTTTTCACAATGACACAGGTTATGTGACACTTCACATAGTGTAAAAACACTTTCTGACTGTTGACATGCTTGAAACACTTTAGAAAAAATCATGGAGAAAATACCCGGTTTTAATTCAGAGACAAAAATATTTAGTTTAAAAATTAAGACTGAAAAACGTCACTTATAATCTTCATTTGAAGGAAATTCGTAGATCTTGAAGAACAACCAACTGATCCATCCATGGATCCACGTAATCGTGCAAATAACATCAATTATTTGACGTCGCTCTGATTTAGATAGGTGAATAATTAATTAGCCAGAAAATCGTCACATTATGCAACGTCTTATTTATTCTCCTTTTGGACATTTTAAACTTATGTTTGATTAAAACATTATTTTACTTTTGAAACTGAAGGCAAAACGGTCAACATCATCTCTGCTGACATTATCACGCGACATGATTTGTCCAAACGGAAGCAATGGCTCAATCAATCTTTCGTGTTTCCTTGTCCATTCTTATTGAGTATGTATTAATATCTCGAATTAGAGTTTATAAATTCAACCCAATATTAGTTCTTTATCGCAAAGAGACAAAAAAAATATGCAATTGATACACAAGTGTATTTAAGAACACAACTTGTAAATAGTTGGTATTTTATTTTATTGGATTTATATTATATTACAAAATTTAAATTGAGATATGCGTAACGGGTTTCTTCAATATGGTCAAACCATTCTTAACGATATTTTTTAACGATTAATAGTTCACTCTAAGAACAGATCTCGACGTATCCTTTATTCAAACTTAATAACGAATTATCAAGCGTAAGAATAAGGAAAGAATTAATATAGGACAATGGGAGAGTTTTAGGCTGATGACAAATTTAAATAAGACCACAAATTCACCAAATTGTACTAACACTTACTAAGCAATATATCATTGAAGGCGTAATGGATATACAAAAATCTAAACAATCTAGCATCTAAAACAGCGTCATACCAAAACAACAGTGAAATTAGTAAAGTGAATGAGTAAAATCATGAATCATACAGCAAATAGGCTATTGGACTATTTGTTGTATTATAATAAGCATAATTATTTAGCATTATAATTTATTCTTTGATCAAATTTTCAATCCGAATATTAATAATATTTACCCCGAAATAATATTAGTAGTAAAGTTACATCAGTATAAAACAATATCGTATTTTTCTGAAACGACAGAAATTATTGATCCCGTAACGACGTACAATTCTCTAACCAGGTTACGTTTTAACTTTAACAATAAAACCCTAATGAGTCGCAAACAAAACCGCTTCATAATTTTCACGACAAAATAAGGAAAGTTTCTTTTCAAAGAAATTAAAGAACTCGCTTGTAAATTATAAGTGTTATGGAACCAACACAGTGATTACGTTCGTGACTTGTAATAACAAAATCATTCTGTTTTTTTTATTATCAAAAATACATTATGAATAATAGTAAAGTAAGGTTTGTTTCATTTGAATATTTACCCGGATTCCTTATTTATTTTTTTAATGAATCGAGATCTCGATGGTAATATGCAATATAATATTATTGCCGTATATTATCCCATAATAATTCGTAATTTAAAGTGTTAATACGATATTGTGGTATAACAAATACAAATACAAACACTCAATACTTTACGACCATAATAGGACACAGAACACAAGTAATTGAGGCGTCAACACGCCACATCGGCATAACAGTAAAGTTCTTCTGAGCAACCCTCTTGAACGTAAACGGAAAATTTGCCACTTATGAGTTTTTCGCTACATCACTATTAGAACAAAGCAGTCGAAGCAGTTCGACGGATATGCTAAACCAAACACCTAATCATTTTTTATATATTATATGTACAATAATATGTGTATGGCAAATTATATTTCAAAAATCATTAATTATAATATATATAATTATTTACAAAACGATATAAATTAAAATTAATTTACATCGTTTTGTAAATCATTATTAAAAAAACAAATATGTAGTTACTGTTGTTAAGAATGATTACCCTATGTGTCCGAACAAACAAATACCCAATAACAAACAAATATAGTAAGTTTCGTTTACTTAGATTAATAACAACTTGTACGTATTAGTAATAGTAAATTAATATTTACTATTACTAATACTATTTATTTAGTTAGTAACTAATTCACATTCACAAAACAAGAAGCATGTACACAATAAAATAAACAAATGGATCGGTCCAAATCATAAATTACTAATATTCGCCATGATTTGCACATTCTGTTGTCTGTAATCAATCTTAGGTTGAGATTGATTACATCAAGATTAAGAAAACAATTGTCTTTGTTCGATGTATATCAAAGATATCCCATTTATATAATAATATAAATGTCGTTCTTCGTTATGCTTCGTTTTGTCTTCATAGACACTAAGTTATTTTACCCGAAAGCGGTTCATTTGTTCGGTACTTCCTTCTTCTTCCTAACTTTCCTATGAAAATTACCCAAGTTTCTACTCCATATCTACTACATTTTAACCTTACGTTATTATATTTTTAAACTGTTCTACTTTATAGTATGGTACTTATTACTATGCGTGATTTCATATTCATGGCCATAAATTTAAGATTTGAAACATAAAGTGTAGAAAAGTTTAATATTAAACAAGCAGTCTCCTAAATTAAATCAACTTTTCATAAACGCGACGGGCTGCCTTAATAAATTCATCGACTCGAACACGTTTCGGGGTTTACTACAGAAAATTGCTCTATTGTCTATGAATCTGTTCAAAGCATCATTACATTACGTTCCTAATAAAAGCAAACTAATTGCACGGTGTATATATCACTATCTCCACGGCTAGAAGACAACGTGAAGTGGGAAAAACTTGTCATGTATGGCTCCGGAAATGCCAACGAAGAAAAATTATCTGTGAAAGAAAAAGTAAGTGTTGTTGTTGAAAATATGTTCCCGTAGCAACATTATCTTAAATGTACAATGGAAATTGCGTCAAAGAAGCAAAAGGAATACTAATACTATTTATATTATTCTGCAGAAAACTTTTTTATAATAAGAAATTACATATACATCTTTTTTTTGGTACTACAAACACCGAGATCTATATTAAAAAAAGATCCGCAAAGACAATAGAGTTGCTGAGGCCGGTGGCGACGTGTGATTGCACGTGCAGGGGATTAGACAGGTCGGGTTTTCTGGGTGGGTGTTTCTACGTAGGTTACGACGCTGCAGCTACATACCAATACAGCACTGTTATTTCACTGAAAGAATATAATACAACAGTTCATATTCTTATTTTATGAATTTCACGCATACACACACAGCGTATATTTTCCAGCTTTAATTTACTGAGATTTAATGTTAAATGACTTCTAGATTACACTTACCTGCGGTATCATTTACACAATCGCTTGGAGGAACTCCAACAATTTCCTCATCAAGGCCTCCATATATTAAATTGCTCTCGGTGTTATAAGAAACTTTATACGGCTCTCTTGGGAGCGAGGCATCTTGTAGATTAGATTATGCCCTATGGGATCAGTGATTAAGTCCTCCTATAATGGTCACTGATTATTGTGTTAGTTGTGGTCATTAGTGAGTCTATCTAATATTTAGTTGTGGCAATACATGTCATAAAAATAAAAAATAAACTGCTAGGGAGAAGCAAATTATTACACTCAAGCTAATAAAGAATATCTATACTACTAATAAAGATATATATATATACTTTAAAACTTATGATAAGAACAACGAATTTATTATAACATCTAAGTTCCAACTATACCTATTTCACTGAATCAAGAAGTTATTAAATATTTTTACAAATATAGATTACTTTATATAGTAGTCAGCGGGCGGGACACAACGGCTTATCTGGTGCAAAGTTAGAGTATGAAAGTGTGTTTAATTAGTCCGTAATTAAATCTAAAAAAATCATATTCTATGCCTCTGGAGTGTAGAATAGAATTTACAGTATTCATGCAGTCTACGTGGAATGCGACTGAGGGAAGAAGCTGATAGTGGAAAGTACCCAACCACGGGAAAATACGCCGATGTGGGAGTGAATTTGAAAAAATATATTTTGGTTCCATACTGTGTGCACAGAAAGTTCACTCTCACACAAAACGCTGTAAACGGGAGTTATGTTATATTTTTGTATAAAGATGTAAAAAAGATGTATATATTCCGCAGTATTGGGAATAGATTCTTCAATATGCTAATAAACTTGTTACATGTCTATTCATCAGTCAACAGCGTCCAACGTGCAAACAAATATAGTCCCTTCCAGCGATTTGTACACGTGATATGAAATAGATCGAGGTGATTTGATAGATTTATTCTGGGTCTGATACACGACACTTATTTGGGTTTGCTAGCCGCAGACTGCCAATTGCCATACGTGTCCAATTCAATTTGATAATTCTAAGAGTTTATTAAATCATGCATATTATTATTTTATTCTTATTAGGTATGCGTACACAAGTGTACATTTTTACCGTTACATGAAACATGAAATGATATTTTGATTTTAGTGCCTTCGAATAAAATAATAAAAAAAATACTATTAGTAATAATAAAAATATTGTTATATATAATATGTTGCCTGGAAGAAATCGGTCGAAAGCGATAAGGCCGCCAGTTGCCCTCCTTTTCATTTAATTATGTTCAATATTTATATTGTAATGTAACAAAGTGTTAATAAATATCATAATAATGTAATGATTTCTTTATACAATCAAGAATACTATGATATTTACAATTTTCTTAGCCTACAAAGTAATAAAAAAATTATTAACCATTTATAAAAAATAAAACAATCAAAACAAATTTAAATAGTTTGGTCTTTGTGGCAATCAAGCAAGAGCAATCTTTAATAAGCGCCTATGCACTTGATCCCAACCGCCCAAGAGTCTCTAAATAACTATATCGAAGGAACTAAATCGAAGTTGGAGGAAAATCTGTTATATTTGTGCCATTTATTATTTTGATAGGAATAGGATAGACTTTTTTGCGATGCCTGTTGGCTCTAAAATAGCTGGAACATGGACGGAGGCAAGTGCGGCGTATAATGTCGTTGAGCGCGGCTTGGCGAGAAAAAGGACCTTCACTTTTTTGTCAACGTTGGCCACGGTGTACAAGTGTTCTTTACGAAGCCGCAGGGACACTTACGGGGAGTATATACCCACCCTCCGCTTAGGGCACCCCTAAGCGGAGGCTGATGGCATTGCAAAGTGATTCAGGGTCCAAAAGGGTGCTAGTGTTTGCCGAAGGAAAGCTTGCGCGGGTTGTTCTTGAAGTGTGATCTAATCTGATATTAATATAAATACTGAATTAGATTTATAATAATATCAAGTTATTCATGGCATATATATGCAATAGTTATACCGCTGACACCTTATTCCGTGTTAAATAAAAACTATAAAATAGACAGAATAGACAGCAAAATTGTCCTCAACCGAATTGATTTCGCAGATATAAGACAGTTGTTAATTATTGCGTAGCATCGTTATAGCGAATACGTTATTGCAATGGATTTTTTACTTAACTTAGTAACTTGGTTTAGACCCCAAATAATTCAGTAGGCATCGTATTAAGCGGCACAAAGAAATAAATAAGAGATTATTCCCGGTACAATTTTGGGCGGAGATAAGCCACAAATTGCCTGGAAATTGTAAACAAAAGCGCCTTAATGGCTGCCACAAAGTTTCAGCACCTCAAACTTCATAAATTGATGCTAATTTAACTGAGCAAGCCACGAAAATGCAATTATAGGAGGAAATATTATCATAACGACTTAGTAATTTAGACGTACGCAATCCTTTATAGCACTAAGCGTTTGCGAAAATCACCTGAATCTAAATAAGTACCTATTACTTACAGACGTAGGATGAATTTTAAAACTGCCCAAATCTTTTAGCCGTAAATTAAATATAATATTAATAAAAGACTAAATTTTCGATATTGAGTAAGTAATTAGTATGTATTTGAAGAGACATGGTATATATAAGAATACGATACGATGCAACAAGTTAGAGGTAAGGTGGGACCTTACTATCACATTATATTTATTTAGGTCCTTAAAGGTAGGATATACATTATACACCGTGTTTTAAACGTATATGGACAAGGAAAATGCTGATAATTAAGAAAACCATTTTTCCATACCTACAAAACAACTTGAAGTAAAAGGAGTCAATATTTTATTTACCATCTTGCTAATTCATGGAATATAAGATACAAGTATCTCTTATTCGACGTCATTAAATTTGAATCGGTAGACATCCTTAAACTCATCGACAAAGAAGACAGAGGGTGTAGGCCTAGAAAGAAGCCGGCCTAATAATAATAAAAAAATCTCTCGGTACTCCTCTCAAATAGCAAAACATCAAACAACACTTATTTTAAAACATTATTAATTAAAAGAGTACCTACAACCGGGACGTAAATATGATCGCTAAGTAAGTACTTTTGTCGAATCTAATAAATTGAATAGGTTCACGTATAATTATTAACTCACGTTATTAAACTTAGTGTGAAAACCATACTGTCAAACCAGGATGTTTGTTGAAGTAAATTATTAACCGTCAAATATTACAAATTATATACGTAGTTCTGTCCCTGGCACATTATTTTTAAATTTCGAACACGATTATATATAAAAATATTGCATTCTATTGCTGAATGTTTGACTATTGTTTTAAAACTAACATCAAAGCATTTTCCGTAATTTCTTACTACTCCAGTCATTATATACATTTGGAAAAGAAAATGAACCGAGAAAGCCAAATTTTGGATATTACGTGGGAGGCGGCTAGAAAAGCTTAAGTTCAAATTGTCGACCAAAACAACCTTGTGCAATTTTCGCCGGAAATTGATATTCATTAAAAACTGATCAGTACTTTTGCTTTTATCATTTTAGCATCGACTATGAAAGTGTGCTTGAATAAGACAAATAAAAACCACAAAATATATAAGATTATTTATTGCCTTATTAAGAGAAACATTACGCTAAATCAGGGACATCACCAAGCCACCAGAACACTAAACTGTTTTCGGATTCTTTTGAATATTTAATATGTTCATTTTTTTGGTAACTTATTTCATCATCATTACTTTCTTCATCCATAGTAGTTGGGTCTACAAAGTGATACTGTCCAGAACCAGTTGCCAATATGGGTCTACACGGGTGTATAGAAATACTATTACAGCAGTCTTTGTGTAGTGGAAACTGAAAAATAGACTTATTCAATAAGCAGCTAAGATACAATTTGTATTCTAGACATCCTAGAGGTAATGAAACTGTCAATATTACATCAAGCTTGGACCACAGATATTGCAAAAGAACTCAAAAAGAAAATTTTTGCTTTATTATGAAATATTTAATCATTTAAAATCTGATAATAAAAGCTCTGACTAAATCAATCTCAACAGAAATAAAAACAGAAAAAAATAGAACATATGATACAAATACAAGCCACTCACTTGAAAAGTAACATTATCCTTCTCATCCATAGCGTCTAATTCTTCTTTCCAATTAATTTTATTCACATCCCATACTTTTATTACTCCATTAGTGCCACCAGTGACCAAGTAGTTACCACATGGTGATACATCAAAGTATATCCTTTGGTTTGTCTCAACAATTCGGCTGAGAATGTTAAGAGGTCTTCGATAATATCTTATATCCCACACTAGCAATCTGTGGTCCTTACGGGCCCCTGATATTAATTTAAGACCATCAGATGTAAATTTCATGTGAGTTATTCCACCTGTAATATATTAAAACCCAGTATATAGTCGATTTAATGGGAAAAAGCACTCAAGTGGTAGGGGACAATTTCTAGTTTACAGTTAGGGTAGGAAGTATTAAGTTAAGACTATAACATGGTAAAGTTCAGTTTTCCTTAGATTTTAGTGGCTTTAAATGGCATTAGCTATTATAACAGATGTGGAAGAATATATACCTGAGTGACCATGCATTTTCCCTATACTTTTGTATGTGCCCATTTCATTCACATTGTAAAGTGAAATACTTGTGTTCCATGACCCTACTGCAAGCAAGTTACTGTTGGTAGCGAAACAGGAAGCTGGAGAATATATCTTGTGTTCACTGAATTCTCTGCCAGGCCTAAAGATATAATTTTAAAATTCATTTAAATTTTAACTCTTCTATATGAAGATATTATAAATAACAGAGATATCTTTTGAAAACAAATAATGTATTAATTAGGATTTGATTATATACCATAAAATAAATGTTGATATATACAAGTTCATATTATGATTTACTTATAGTTTACTATAATAAAATATGATAACCTGTCAACATCAAAAGTCCTCAAAAACTTTTTATAACCAGCAATTATCCTGGAGCCATCAGCAGAGAAAATGCATGACACAGCAGGCTCCATTTCATCTACTGCATTGAAACCTCTATAAGAGCATCTTAAGGAACCATCAAAGGCATCCCACATTTGTATTGGTGCATTCTGTTTTGTTGTTATCCAACTGTAACACACCTTATCCTACATTTTAATATTATAAATATGAACAGATTTTTCAATAAAATCAAATTTCTTCTCTCCACTCAGTATGCTTAATTCATCAGCTAAATTAAATCAAATTTAACTCACCAACAACTTTCAGGGACTGCACTATTCATACCAGGATACCAACAAAAATCATACATCAAGCCCGCTTCCTTAACATGGATAACTGGTTCTAAAATATCAATAGTTCTATTTGAACTAACGTCGCCCTGGTAAAGATCTCGGGGCAATTCCATAACCTGTACTCCATCATTGTTAACCACACACAGACAGCATGTTCCATCTGGAGACCACTTACATCCCCTTACATATGGCTGTGTACTTTCTGCAGTCACTTTTTTGGTACGGCACCATGATGTGCTGCATAGTTCAACTAATGTTCTATTTGTAAACAATGCCGGGTAGGATACAGTATCTTCGGAATATGGCTTACTGATTTGTATGTCATATTCATTTTCGTCTTTAGAACAAATATCAACCACTTCCATTGCATTAAGAAATAAGTCACTAACGCTTCCAATTAAAGTTTTATTTAGAGGGAAAACAATTTTTAAATAACCTCAAAAATATTGAACATAATATAATATTATGTAAACACTGATCCGCCGAATCCGAAATATTTTTCAGGAAAAAAAAGATGACATTGACACTATAGTCGTCAACGCATACAAATAACCATACTATGTCAATTGTCATTTCATAGTTAAAACTGTAGGGTATGAATTTAAAATTGTATTATTTGAGATATTATTTTGCTGTAAAGTAAAAACCTATTGGAAAATCATTGAACATTAAATACGTTCAAATTGTGATGTGAAATTATACCAAGTGTATTGCTTGCTTGGATGCTTTCGTTTATAAAAATAAAGCAACTAACTACAATATTACATAGTAATAATGATTCCCTGCGCGATGTATTGTATTTTTTGGAAATTGTTGTTGGTTTAAAATGTAACGTGTAAATAACATTCTAACGTTCTATTTTCTGTTTATTTATTTAACAATGTATACGAATCTTAAAACAATTGCAGATGAGTCTAAGACTAATCAATCGTGGGCTTCGATTCGTGACGAGAACTTTCAGTAATATGTCGTTCCCTGATTCACCTGCGAAAGCCTCAATATGTTGCGAAGTGCTGGAAGGTGCGCCACCAACGTATGCTATGTACGAAGCCCTAAAGGATTCCTGTCAGAATAACGCTACATATTTTCAACCTGATGAAAGTGAGAATGGTCAACGGCTGTACCAAGGATTTATAACTCTGATAGATCACATTGATAATGTTTGGCCTCTTGTTGACCATGTTAGAAAGGTATTATCAAATCACATAAAACAAATAAATCTTTACTTTATAATATTAAATTGGCTTACCTTGAAGTGACGATTTGTTTGCTGGTTTTTAGATAAAAACTAACTAGCACTAAAAAAGCAATTGATTAAATATTTAGAAACATACCATATGTAACAATATTACTTTAAGATATTATGGATTAAAGATTGAGAATTAAGATGATTAAATTTATCATATCTTCTACACATTTAATTAGGTCATAGGTCAAAACTTTATGGAAATTACAACTCCTTCATATTGACCTAATTTAGTTATATTAAACTGGGTCAATGTATTATTAGTCAATTTTTTAATTATTGGCTAAAATTTCTTAACTCCAATATATTGTACATATGTATTCTTTAAGGGAAAGATATATTTCATTTTCTCATTAGAAGGCCATAAGAATAAAGTAAAATAATGTCATTACTCCACATATTTGAAGTTAAATATATTTTTCCAATAGGTGGCACCATCATATGACTTTGATGAAAAATCTCCAGGCAATGGATATAGAAGTTTCGTATCAGTTGTGGATTCTTGCATCCTACATGGCCTTAAACTTAGCAGACAAGTTTGCTCCGGACGGGATGCATTGTTATTTAGAAAAGGATATTTTGTTAAGTATGTTTGCTTTTGTATATTATGTATTTCTAACATATCAAACAAACCTATGTAAATAGTAATTAAAACTTTCTAGAGAAGTGGAATCATGTGGACAACTCTTGGCATCGCTGGGCACGTGTCTTCATCATCTCCACACCTTAATTTCATGGGCACCTCCTGGAGACCTGTTTCCTGTTGAGTCACACTCGCCGGAAGAACTTTTCTCTAAGGCAGACACAATAAATCAGTATTGTTTTTATGGGAGATGTCTAGGTTTTCAGGTATTTAGACTTCAATTGACCTGGTATACTTCTTGTGACTTAAGGAGTAGTCTTTATTTATTTAAAAATTAACACTGAAGTTTGCCAGAATGAGTACAGCATGTCACACAAATGTACCTCAAATGATTCTGTGTTTTGACGAGTATGGATTGTAAATTTTTTCAAAATATATATACTATGAGGATATATAAAGACAGATAAAGTAAAAAGCTAAATAAGGATATGTGAATTCATAAAATATTTCTGAATTAATTAAAATGGTTACTCAGTAATTAAAAGTAATCGGTATGAAATTACCTTGTAATAATTGCGATTTTCATACAGTAAGGTCACCTCCTTCTTTGCTTCACTGCTTTTCGCACTTTATTTATTTTATCAAATAAATTAAATAAACGTTATTGTCATAAAAAACTTTACGCAGGCAAAGATGGGTAATGGGGGCCATTTCGCTCTGATAAACTCAGACAGATTTTTCCTAAGCTAATAAAAAATATTACTATAAAAGTGTTTTAAGTGTATATAACAAAAATTTCATAGTAGCAAAAAAATGTGACCAATCGGTGATTCCAGTTCGCCCCATCCATACGCGGGATTCTCAAGGGAATATCGATATGCATGGCCGGCTTCTCGGAAGCTTACTACAGCCAAGGCAATCTGATAAGTTCGGTGTGGACGGGCGGGCAGTATTTGATAGATCCCGAACTCCGGGCCAGAAGGATTGTCAATATATCGCAGTCCGCCAGCGTGGAGTTCTGCAAGGCCTTCTGGTTCCTCACCGAGAGTGGTGAGTTTTGGGTCCACCTGGTTTGCTCTAGAGGTTTTTCAACTACTGACGGAAATAAATTTAGTTTATCGTTTACACGTGCGTGGTTCATATAAATGCAATCATTGTTTACGTTCATTTAATCGGTATAAATCACGAAACGTAAACAACATTTGTGATGTTAGGTTTATTGCCTTTGAGGCAATTAATACTATTTTATTATTAAATTCATCACGTCATAAATTGTTCGGTTCTGTTAACTGGTTGTAATAAGGTTTTTCTCAGACAAAGAAGAATTATTGTTTAAGAAATATGATAAGCAAATAAAAACTTTGTATGACTTTGCATCCGCTAAGTCCTTTGTGGCTCGTGGTGACAAAATATTCCATATTTTTTTTTGCCTTAACAGAAATAATGCGGCGAGTGCCGAGCCTGATGTCGACCACGGTGGCGGTGAACAAGTTGATAACGATAACGCCTCAGCCCCTCGTGGTGGCGACCGTGGACGGCGAAGAGAGGACGGTTCTTCCGCCCGACTCGCACATCGGCCTGCACGACCTCAACGTCAGGCTCATCAGCGTCAACAAGAGGAACGGGATGGTGAGTCTTTTCGCGACTCCGATCGAGTTGGCGATTTTACGAGTCAAGTTCTGTTCATCTCTAATTCCAGACGAACGAAAGCTCCACTCTTCCGGCGGCGGACGGCGTGATATTCCACTGCCACGGAGGAGGATTCGTGGCGCAGAGTTCCAAATCGCACGAGAGCTACCTGAGGGACTGGGCGGCCAAGCTCAACGTGCCCATTGTGTCCGTGGACTACAGCCTCGCTCCGCAGGCGCCCTTTCCCAGGGCCTCGGAGGAGGTCTTCTACGCCTACTGCTGGCTCTTGAACCACCTCGGAGAGGTCGGCACCACGGGTAAGAAAGCGATAGTATCGTTTTTAAGCAACGATAGCTTAAACAATATTGACATTTTTCAAACGTTCGCCAGGCAAACGAATAGTTTTCGCGGGCGACTCGGCCGGGGCCAATCTCCTCGCGGGCTGCATTCTTCGAATACTGGAAAGCGAGATTCGGGTCCCGGAAGGCCTGTTCATGGCCTACGCCCCTCTGCTCGTCAGCTTCATCCCGAGCCCCTCGAGGCTCCTCTGCCTCATGGACCCTCTGCTGCCTTTCGGCTTCATGATGCGGTGTCTCAAAGGTGATGAGAAAACGAGTTGGTGATTGGAATTATGAATTTTTCATTACAATAGCTAAACCGAGGCCAAATATTCTTTATCAAATATCAAATTATTGATAAAGTCGAAAATTTAATCTTTCAGCATACGCGAGTCCCAATTCGAAGAGCAAAGAAGAGAAACGCCCAAAGGAAGCGACTTCATCGAGCGCGACCACGCCCATAGACGGAAACGGCTTCCTCCGAGTGAGCCCGTCGCAGGGTGCGTATTCGCTCGGAGCGTCACCGTCCGTTCGCGTCCGAGCCTCGAGTGTAGTCTACGTCTACTTCCAGAAGGCCTCAGCGAGTCCTCGTTCGAGGAGGTGTCTCCGTCGGACCTGCTGGAGCTGCAAGCGCATAAGTCCCAAGGCAGCCAGAGGAGGCACTCCGGGGACACCACGGCCAGCGCCGCTTCTCTGCAGAGCGAGCACACAGCCACTGGTGAGGGACGCATCCCCCCCCCAACCCCTTTGCCGCCATACGTCTGGCTTTTGATTTCGTACTTTTTCTGAAACAAGCAACGTCCGTCAGGTGTCAGTCCGTCGGAGGAGAGGTCCCAAAAGTGCGTGTCGGAGCTGCTGGACAGATACGTGTTCGACAGCGACACTGACAGCGAAGGACGAAGGGGCAAATGCACCAGGTGAAGTGTGAAACCGAGACGTGGCCGAGATCTTCGACCGGAGAGTTAAGACGAGTATTTATTTCAGTCGCGGAGGTGAATCCGAAACTTCCAGCACTCTGGTGGGAGAGCCTCCTCTGGTGGTCGACGGTGAGGGAGAGCAGAAGAAAAGCGGCAGATCACGGTCTCTTCCCGTTTTCAATCAAACCTTGATTAAAACTTGTATTGTTTCATTGGAAAAATAATTTTATAAATCCAGCATCGGAGAGGCGGCGTCGGGCATAATGGGGGCCATGTCGTCCCGTTTCGCCGCCATGAAGGACTCCAACGCCATCTCGGGGCCCACGCAGGAAGAGTAATTGTCATCTTTCTTTTTACCTTTTTAGCTAATTGTCATTGTCAAGTGAGTGTCTTTCAGTCGGCTCCTATTGCAGAATGGCAGTGCGGTCGAACCTAGACTCCCTGATAGCCAGGAGTCCCTCGGACGAGTTCATGTTCTCGGTGCCCCGAGACCCCGTCCTGTCCCCTTACTGGGCCGAGGACCGGTTGCTGAAGAGGTTCCCGCCCCTGAGGATTCTGGTGAGGCCGATCGTTCTGTTATTTGTATTGTTTTTTATAAATATATTTAACAAAAAGTCACCCGATCGCAGTCGGTGCACATGGACCCGTGTCTGGACGACTGCGTGATGTTCGCGAAGAAACTGAAACGTCTGGGCAACGAGGTGGAGATCGACGTCGTCGAAGGATTGCCTCACGGCTTCTTGAACCTGTCTCTGGTGAGAGATATTCGACTGAACCCTATCGGTCCCCCTGTGGCCTTTCACTGTAATTGTCCTCTTTCAGATGGCGAAAGAGGCCAACGACGCATCCCTCCAGTGCATAGAGAGAATAAAACAATTACTGGACGCGGAAGCGCCATCCGATAAGTTATGAACGGATTACGGAACGACCTTCGTCTAGTGTTTAGGCTTCGTTGCCTCTTGAAGCGACGGAAACGTTTGAGCGAGCGGTTATTGCCAAAGTGCATAGAAATACTAAAAATCACAAATATGCCATTTCAAATTTTATTATTTTCAAAGCCGACAGAAGACGTAGTCATCAAATGTATCAATAATCACACTCGCTTTCTTTTAATACTTCGTTATCTACAAAAAAAAATAGTTAATTACTAGTAGACATTCCCGATTGTTGTTACACTAAAGAGAATTTAAAAGCAAATACGTATATTATATCTAAATAATTATGTTTAGAGTTCATATACAGAGATATAATTATTGAAGATTAAAGGAATAGTAATAAGTTATAGAGTATAAAAATTGTCTATGATATGTCGAAAGGACCAGAGGGTATTGAAACATATAAAAAATAGTCCAATAAGAAGAGAAATTAAGTTTGTTGCTCAGTGTTAAGCATTTAATATTTTTTTATTGTTCAAAAGTACAAAGATACTCCATATGTCATGTTTGTTTGAGATTTTAAGAATTGTGTATGTTTGGTTATGTTATGGGCATACTAGATTTAAATATCCAAAGAGATAGTTATAAATACTCAAAATGCAAACACCATGAATTTTTATTACGGCTTATTTGACTTGGACAGATTTAGGAATACATTTTCTCCGTCCTTCATTCGAAACACATGCATATTTATAAATTACTAAATACTTTGGGATATTTGGTTAGATTAACATTAAGGATCGTTCAAGTATTACGTACGTCACGCAATTCCCCCCCCCCCCCTGCATGTAACGTTTTTCTGTACCCAATAGTAAAACGTTTCGTTACCACCCAGTGGCTCATTAAACCTTAAAGTTGCCATTTATGTGGTGTAAAGTATCGAAATATCGAAAAATAATATAAACAATAACGCATAATTCAATCCTCGCCCCGCTTTAGCCCAAACCCCCAAGGCCCCCCCCTCAAACGTCCTTACCTAATACTTGAACGCTCCCTAACTGTTGATTAGATTTTTATGGGTTAATATAACTTTCACAGAAAACCTTGAAAAGAAAGGAATTAAAGTTCAATTACTTGTACGAGACACCTCGTTTAACGGTTCTATTTTAACGGTTCTATTTTAACGTATGTACTTAACGTTAAACGAACAAGGTGTAAGAGATTTTGGTTCTCGTTAAGTTGGATTAACCTTAGATCAAATTAGATTTGTTCTATAAATATGCCTAAATAATTTTGCCGCCTCTTAAAAATAAGTTACTGTTAGTCTCTCAGAATTCCTCCTTTTTGATCTTTACATAGGTAACTTTATTAATATATTTGCTATGGAACATAACATTCTATCTTTTATTTACATAAGCTTTTTATTATGAATGACATAAATAAAGCAATTATAGGTGTGATAATATATTAAATTATTATGTATTCTGTGATAGTATGCTTTTAAAAAGCAGACAGTATTCAAAAAGTGCTGCAAGCTAGTGAATTTTGTGTGCAATAAAATGAACACCAATAGACATTGTAGTTCACAAAAGTAGGGTCATGTTTTATTATTATTAACTGGTGACTTATATGTTTGTATAACCGATTTTTTCTATTCCTTTGGTCAATGTTTTGGATCTTGTGGCAAATCAATATGATGGAAATGGTACCTTCAGTGGTGTATAAAAATAACAATTAATCTTTAAATTGTTAATGTATTTATTTAATGAACTTGTTTTTTAAATATGCATCAGTAAATTAAATTTTAGTTAAATTTTGTTTTAGCATGAATGTCAAGTCGGACAACATTTTGTTATCTAAATGTTTTCAAATTTATTTAAATTTTTTATGTGCTGATTGCAGAAGTAAAATCAATAAATTATAAGTTACCTATGTGCCTTTATTTGTAATCTTAGTTCTATTTAGTCATGCAGAGCACACACATCAAGGACAACATATTACGTGCATATTCAAACTCAAAATATCTTTATTCATATAGGTAAACATGTACACTTATGAACGTTAACAAAAAACAAATTAAATTTATACAACCAGTTCGCAAGTCAAGGGCGTAGAGCGGATAAGAAGAACTGGCAAGAAACTTTCCGCCACTCTTCAATCGCCAAGTTTTTAATACAAATTGTTTGACCTGTAGCAAATCAATCTCAAGGATTAGGATTAGGATCATTTAAGTATTGTAGAAAGTATTAGTAGTAGTAGTATTGTAGAAGTATTATAAAAGGCTTTATTAATTAATTTACTTTTAACAAGGGCTTTGAATTTATTTACTGATAGTTCTTTAATTTCGCTTGGGAGTTTGTTGTAAAAACGAATACAATTTCCATATAAGGAGTGGTTTATCTTCTGGAGCCTGGTTGGTCGCACACTCAAATTAGTTTTATTACGCGTATTATACTGGTGAAAGTCACCATTTGTTTTAAAATCGTTGTAAGTTTTTTTGTACATACCACAAGGCTTCAAGAATAATTATTATATTGACTGGATAATGTCATAATATTTAGTTCCTTAAATCTATTCCGTACCGACACCCTCGGGATAACACAACAAATACCCCGAACAGCCCGCTTCTGCAACACAAATATGGATTAAACTGAATCTGCAGCAGCACCGCACAGTAGAATACCGTACGACATAACGCTGTGAAAGTAGCTATGGTACACAATTTTAGCCGTATCCTTATCAGTAAGCTATGTATGAATTCAATTCTCAACCGTGGTGGAAGGTAGTCCATAGCCGTGTTAAAAGTATTATTAGCCGTGTTATAAGTGTTATTATTCAATTTTTAACAATAGTGTTAGCTTTTATAAGTCAAATTTGAAGTAATACAGAATACGTAAAACCAGTGAAGTGAATAATAGTGAATCTAATCAAGCTATGAAGTGCCATGGCTGTAATAACGTATTAAATGTCGATCATTTTTTAAAGTGTAATAATTGCAAACGCAAGTTTTGTTATGAATGCCTTGATGTTGCTGCCGGGTCGACTAAGCAGCTCAGTGCTGAGCAATTGGCATCACTTAATTGTCCTCTGTGTCAGAATGTAACTCGGCGTAAAAACAATGACGATAATACTCCTGTCCGGCGGGGTCGCAATAACCAATCACCAAGCGCCTCCTCATATATAACGACGTGTAAAGAGCCGGAGTGTGATTTTGCTACGAAAACTTCTGCAGGCGCTGACTTTTCTAAGCAGCCGGTTACGTTGGACAGTATTAGCAAACTTATAGACTTGAAACTGTCCCCTGACTCATCGTTTATGCTAAATCTACGGTCCGCGCTTAGAAAGGACTTGAAGGATATGGTGACCGACGAGGTTAGCCGAGCTGTTGAGTTGGTAAAGGCTGACTTCACGACGACAACGGATTTTATCATCTTAGAACAAAATGATTTGAAGTCAAATATTGCAGACAAAGACAATCGAATCAGGGTACTCGAGACTGAACTTACGAAATCTCAAAACACGTTATCAAAACTCCAGAGTCGTTTATTTACAGTTGAAAAGATTTCACGTGACTTAAACCTCGAGATTCACGAGGTACCCGAAAGCAAGACTGAGAATCTGATGGAGTTATTCAAAAAACTCTGTGAGTGTTTAAATGTTGTGGTATCTGAGAGTGATGTTAAAGCATGTCGTCGTGTAGCTAAGATGGACTCAAACTCCAAAAGGCCGCGAAACATACTAGTTACCCTCTCAACGCAGCGTCAGCGTGATACACTCTTGTCTGCGTTGACTCGCTTCAATAAGTCCCACACTGACACCAAACTATCTACTACCGATATTGGTATTGGCGGCTCGTCGTCGAGCAGGATATACTTGTCTGAACATTTGTCTCCTGAAGCTAAAGAGTTACACCATGCGGCACGTAAATTTTCTACTGACAAGAACTACAGGTTTGTTTGGGTGCGATATGGCCAAATTTATGTTCGTAAGGATGAATCAAGCCCGGCCATTCTAATTAAAAGTCATGATTCTTTCACTAAATTGTCTTAATTGTTATTACTACTACTAATTTGTTTGTTTATCATTGCTTAGTAAGTTACTTGATCAATTTTTGTTTTTATATACTGAATCACACGTTATTTCCACAATGATTAATATATTTTATCAAAATGTAAACGGAATTCGTAGCAAGTTAACTCAATTTTCTTTAAATCTGTTAAATTCTAACTTCGATATTATATGCTTGACGGAAACGAACTTAAATATGAGTGTTTTCGATGGCGAAGTTGTTGACGCCCGTTACAATCTCTTCAGACGAGATCGTGCGGATTCCTCCAGTGCTAAAACCGAGGGAGGTGGAGTTTTACTCGCCGTCCATAAAAAATACCAGGTCATCCGTCAAGCATCGTGGGATAGTGATATGGAGGATGTCTGGGTTACTCTTATTCCTGAAGCACGTGACACTTCTCGCATAAATTTATGTGTTTGCTATTTGCCTCCTGATATTAGAATTAACAAGCTTGAACTCTTTTATAGCCATTGCCAAAATTTACTTCTTAATCGTTTCCCTTCGGATAATTTCTTATTAATTGGTGATTTTAACACACCTGATTACTCTGATTCGATTAATCCCTCTCTGTCAATTTCCCCTAACCTGAGTAAGAAGCTCCTTCTACTAAATGAATTAATGTCACTGTGTAATCTAAAACAGCATAACTTTATCACAAATGCAAACGCTCGCTTGTTGGATTTGGTGCTTTCTAATATAGATTGTATAAGTGTCAATGAAACACCTGCATTAAGTTTGTTAGATAAAAATCATCCCGCAATTTTGATTACTCTTTCTCCGATTCAGATTTCTAAAGGGCTTCAACGCGCTAACATTAAACGGCTTAATTTTGCTAAATGTAATTTTGTAAACATTAAATCTGAACTCCAGTCTGTGAACTGGTCCGAAATCTTATCGTCCCCTTGTATTGATGAGTGCACCGAAGCTTTTTATGAGCTTTTATTTGAAATAATATCAAGAAATACACCAAGGTGTTGTAGCAAATTCTCATCTTATCCAGTCTGGTACAGCAAATCCTTAATTAAATGTAATAAAGAAAAAAACTTATATCATAAACGGTTTAAGAGGTTTGGGAATCCCCGCGATTACGACGTTTTCTCTTTGCTGAGGGAGAGATGCAAATTTCTTACCAAGATTTGTTACGACAAGTATATCGCATCCATCGAGGACTCGTTGGTCAAGGACATAAAATCATTTTGGAGATTTGTGAATAATCGTAAAGGCCATATTTCAGTGCCTCACACCATGACACTTGAAAATACTTCTGAGACAGACGGTCAGGGGATATGTGACCTTTTTTCGCGATACTTTGGTTCAGTTTTTGACGATAAAACTAATAAAACTATATACACTGACCAATCTGGTGCTGTAAATAACACGTATTTTAATATATTATCTGGCTTTTCTATTACGGTAACAGATATCAAACGTAAAATAGATAGTTTGGATATTAACAAAGGGGCAGGTCCTGACCTTCTGCCTCCTATTTTCATAAAAAGTTGCGGAAAGGAGTTGTCCATTCCATTATGTGTTCTCTTTAATAAATCGTTAACTAGTGGTGTGTTTCCTAAGCGCTGGAAAACTGCCCACATAATACCTATTTATAAAAGTGGTGATAAGTCCAATTGTAAAAACTATAGACCGATAAGTATTTTATCTTGCGCTGCTAAATTATTTGAGTCAGTGATGTATACTCATCTGTTCAGTCATTTTAAGCCTGTTCTTTCAGACAAGCAACATGGTTTTGTTAGAAACAGGTCTACGGTCACTAACCTTCTGGAATACAAAAACTATCTCTGTCAAGTGTTTGCCACAGGTGGCCAAGTTGACTCTGTTTACACTGACTTCTCTAAGGCTTTTGACAAAGTAAATCACCATCTGCTCTGTCATAAGTTAGCGTCACATGGTATCCACGGCAGTTTATATAGATGGATCTGCTCATACCTAGACTCTAGAACTCAGTTGGTTGCGTTAAAGGGCTTCATCTCTGCACCTATCGCAGTTACATCGGGAGTACCTCAGGGTTCCCACTTAGGGCCATTATTCTTCGTAGTTTTTATTAATGACCTTATTCAACAACTGTCCTGCAATTGTCTCTTATATGCAGATGACTTAAAAATATTTACTTCTATTACTAATTTAGATGACTGCTTAACGTTACAGCGTGATATCAATACCGTGTCACAATGGTGCAAGACTAACTACATGTATTTAAATATAGACAAGTGTTTTGTCATTTCGTTTACTAATAAACGAAACAAAATCGTATGGAACTACGTCATAGATGGTCAATTAGTTAACAGATCAGATGTTGCAAAAGACCTAGGTATCCTGTTCGATGACAAGCTTTCATTCCGTGCCCACTATAGTCACATCACGTCTAAAGCAAACCATCTACTGGGTTTTATTCTTAGATCCACAAAAGGTTTTAAAAATCCTCGTAGCACCTTGTACTTGTACTTCAGCCTCGTAAGAAGTATATTAGAATACGGTAGTCCTATATGGTCGCCGAATTATAAGGTGCACATTGACGATATTGAACGAATTCAGAGGAAATTTCTCAGAATTTTATGTTATCGTATAAAACCTGGCCGGTCTAACTTAAATTATTGCGATAGACTCCTGAAATTTAAAGTTCAACCATTAGAATCCAGACGCATAGTCTTCGACTTAGTTTACCTTTACAAAATCACCCACTCCATTATAGACTCTCCCGAACTACTAGCTCACATTAGCCTTAACATTAGATTTAGTGCCCGTAGAGCTAACGAAGTCAATTTATTTTCCCTTCAAACTTATAAGAATAACATCTCTTTTTACAACCCTTTGACCAGGATGGCTCGTCAATATAACGAGATGGCAAAGAGCAACCACTTACTTGTGGACATATTCTGTCGTAACATCAATAAATTCATTAGTGTCGTTAAAGACATCCTCCATCGTAGGTTAAGTGCTGACCCTTGTGGTCTTGGTTAACGTTACGTTAAATTGGTGTCGAGGAACTTATTATTATTATTATTATTGTTTTTTTTTTTTACTATGTTACCTTTGTTAGTTATGAGCCTTTTATTGATGTAACATTAATTTTGCAGTGTGCACATGGTTTTACATTAGAATCCTGTTCATAACTATTAGTTTTAAGTTTATTTTTGTAAAGATTATAATGTGTTTTGTGCACCAAATAAATAAATAAATAAATAAAATAAAAGCTGTCAGCCCATTCGAAAGAGTGTCTATGTGTGAGCCCCACTGGAGTCTACTATCTATAGTTATGCCTAGGAAAACAGTTTTACAGAGCCAACGCCAGAAACATACTTAAAACATAACATCATCTCCATATGAGATCATAGTGAGCCTCCATGGCATTCTACTTTGAGTGGATATATGGCTCTCTTAGTCTCATCTGCTACTTTACTGTCGCAGCATATGATTGGAATCTATTTGGAATAAAAATATATAAAAAAACTAATTAATAATCTTTATGCATTTACAAACATGCCTTTAAGTTTTATTAAGTACTTTATCTACCAACCTAGGCCTATAAATAATGAGGCAAAATTGGTAGAAAGACAAAAATGTGGAAAATAAAAAGACTCAATTACTGTTAAAGTTATGTTTATTGTACTAATGCTAGATAGGTCACATGATATTCACAGGAAATACAGAATTTGAAAGGAAATTGACATTTTGGTAACCCTCAGCAATACAGTTCACATAAAATATAAATAATTATTGCTAATAATAGCAAGTAGCAATTTTTTGGATACATTTTATAAATCTTGAAACTGATTACCAAATGTATTGTAAAGATTAAAAATGTTCCACTTAATAAATCTATTATTATACATAGATACAAAAAAGTATTAATAAACAAGTGATTTAGAATGTCGCAACTGGTACTTTTATGGCTAGAGCTTAAACATTTAAACTGAATAAATTGACTTGAGAAATGTGCTAGAAGAAAGAAAAGTTACAAAAAACTTGAACTTGTGGTTCAAGTTTTTTGGAAGTATAGAAAAAGTAGTTGTTATGGTCTCGTACAAAACCACAACCATTCTTTAGTTACGTTCTGTTTCGGACCTGAGTAGCCTTAATTAGTATCACTTGCACTTACAAATTGAGTTGAGATTTTTGAGTTTCTTGCATATTCAATCGTGTCCATTTGTCTTTGCATGGGGCACATTACCGTTAACTAACGGAGTTGAGTTTGCTTGTCTGATGGTCTTCTGCAAGACGTGAGCGTCGGCCGGCTCTATTCTTTTATAATAGTGTTCCTTTGTTTCAACAATCTCAAAGCCAAACTTTTTGTAAAAGTCTATTGCACTCTCATTATTCACCTGGACATGACTGTAATGATAGAATAAAACATTAAAAAGTATTTCTTGATCAAATGCACATAAGTTAAAAAAAATTTAAACTGTTTTTAAATAAAAGTTGGTGATTACATAAATCTTTTATAACATTCATATACAAAGTAAACAGTAGGTAGGCATTATATGCATCTAAGACATCTGAACTCCAGCATTAGTGGAGAGGAGTAAATTTTTACATTCTCATTATCTTATCTATCAATTATTTATCTGGTTTGAATTTCAGTCATGGATTATCTGGTGTATAGCAATAAAAGAGTTTTGTTGAAAAGGATTGACTGTCATAAATTTACATTAAGAGCATGTCTCAATGTAAATTTCACCACTCTAGCGCAACTTATTATAATATCTCCAAAATTAAATGCACATTTTCATGGAATTGTGATGGTTTTGAGCAGCATAATTATGTCAAACTCAACTCACTCATTAATATATCAGGATTATAAAAAAAACATGATATGTATTCTTGGGAACTTGTTTTATTAAAGATGTTTAAGTCCTAATTCCAAAATGTACTTAAATTGGTATTGGTACAGTCCAAAACAGCAGGTACTCATAACGGACCAGACATACATTTTAAACAGAACTTTTTTTCTGATTCTTTGCATAATTTAGTGTAAAATTTAGCATGATAAAACGCACCATCAATGAGAGAATTACAGGTAAACTAAAATAGGATAATCAAACATCTAAAGTATCACTGAATCAAAGTGCATTGAATGCTAAAATCCCAAGTTATATTTATAATAAGAGAACATACATTTTCTGCCTAAGCAGGTTATCTATGGCTATGTGCAAGTTGTTATGTACAGATTACATATATATATTAAACTAACACCTAGCAAAATCGTGAAGCAGGATAAAGAGGATGCTGTGGATAAAGATGAGTACTTACAGAAAAATACTATCAAAATTTCCATCGTGTTCCACGAATTTAAGCACATGCTCCACCATAAGAGTGCCAATCCCTAATCTTCTGTATGGATATAAACAACCAAGAGTCATAATATACAATCGCCTTGAATTTTCCGATGTGTCTATCCTGCAGCACACGGCTCCAACCACAATATCGTTGTAATATGCAAGTTTCGCTAGTTCCCCAGCCTCCAATACATCCTTGTAGAATTTGTCATTATAAGAAACAGGAAATACAACCGTGTTCAACTTCTTCAATTGCTTAATATTGTGCGGAGTCACATCGCCGAGTTCTATTTTAGCTCTGCAATAAAGGCACACTATTACTTATTTGATGTAACCACAAGTGAACGCGCATGAGTTTCACGATTTTAAAGATAACTTTTAGAGAAGAGCAATATTTTTTACAAATTGGCAAATGCACCAATAATTACCTAGTCATCTTTATAACTATGTTTTACACTAAAATTTATTAACTAATCTTTTATCACAAGATCACTCCCGCCATCTACTATTCCCTTTTCTTTCTTCCTCTTCGGGCCTCGAGTTCGAATCTCAATTTTGATTTTTCTAACATTTGAAAATTTGCGTCAAGCTAACTTTGACATCTACAGAGTATAGAAATGAGAGTAGATTGCACTAACCCCTTAGTTATACGTAAAGTGAAGTAGGCAGTGTAGCCATTCTTAGCAATATCTCAAGCACTACGGCTAGAATAGCCAGATAGGCACCAAATTTCGTAATTTTATAAATTGTACCAAAAAACGTACGCAAACTAGCGCTATTGGCAAAGATTGCCCGACATGACGCAGTTGGATTAGGTATTACGTACACAAAATCGTAAAGGAATCTTAGATTCAGTAACGTGCTATGACGAGCTGTTTCTGTTATCGCCTTTCGACATCGTTGTGGCCTCTATCTGACCTGTTTCCTCATCGTCATATGACTTTTGTGTTCACTTATATACTTTTTTAAAGAACAATTATAAGGGTAAACGAGCAGGAGGCTCACCTGATATCCAGTGATACCGCTGCCCATGGACACTCAATGGCAGAGAGCTCGCGACTGCGTTGCCGGTCTTTTAAGAATTAGTACGCTCTTTTCTTGAAGGAACTTAAGTTGAATTGGTTCGGAAATACTTCAGTGGGCAGCTGGTTCCACAATGTGGTGGTGCGCGCAAAACTGCCTTGAAGAATATTTATTTACCACCCAACCCACAGACATTTAGGAACATATATTCTTCCTGTAGTTTTATTGTGTAGTAAAATAACCCACAGGGGTTTGTAGAAACTAAGTAAAATATATTATCAAATCACTCATATAAAAAGCAATATATGTACAATACAATTGACAAGAGCTAATTCATTTTTGGAAGTGATTATTTTACAAAGAATTCCCTGTGCTTTAATTTTTTTTTATTGTTTACAAAAAACCTACTCCAAGAGAACGCGCGAAATTTAAATTCATTACAGGTTTCATTTGTTTTCTGTCATATTTCGTTTAAAGCTATTAATGCGAAAATTGTAGTTTTAAATATCAAGTATTATTCTTACTTATTTGAAAGAAAAATGTTATTAAATAAAACACAGTGCTCCCAGTTATTTCTTCGAAAATACTGCCATTATTTTGAAAGAAGGCTACATGCTCAAGTAACAACGTTCCAAACTGTTAAGACGTTGCAAATAAGCGTTGAGGAACCAGCTAAACATCCAATATCTGGTTTGGCAACTAATAAGTCAGCGGGAGATATTTTTCCGGCTCCAAGAGTGGTTCCAATGGTACTGTCTAAGGACCCCGTAGTCTTACCTTTTGATGACGTACCTGGACCAAAATCTTTGAAATATTTATCTAATATCCGACACTATATATCTGAAATAGGAACCCAACTCACAGCTACGCTGTTGACAACTGGTCTCAACATCAGTATGTTTTGTTCATTTATTTATTAAACTTAAATCTATCGGAGCATATCACAGAATATTAAATTATCTCACTAGGTTCTTACTTAAGCAAGCGGACGTCCATACGGAATTTGACTTCTCTTTTCGATGATTATGGCCCGGTGGTGCGATTTGTTAGCCCAGTAGGTGGCGACATAGTACTCCTTAATCACCCTGAACATATACGTAAAGTGTTTTCTTTGGAGGGTGATTATCCAGTGCGGTCAACTTTGGAGTCACTCGAGAAATATCGAATGGAACGCAGAAACCATGTATATGGAGGTATCTATACTGTGTAAGTATAAACTGGTATAACGACTTAGCCCGATTAAAAATGAACTGGCATATAATTTATTAACAAACTGTTATACCAAATGTAATCGGTTCAATCAACGACGGCTAGTTCATAAGGCTAAATAAAATACGAAGCACATTATTTCTAATCGACTTAAAATAAGGTTTATAATTTGACGCTTGTTTTTCTTAAACTGAATATTATATTCTGTCAGTCACGGTCAGGAATGGGTCCGCCAAAAATCAATAATGGAAAAACCGTTACAAGGTGCCAGCACCCACTATGCTTCTTCAATATACGAAACGTGTGATAAATTCACCCAGAAAATATACAACTTGCGAAACTATCAGGATGAAATATCAAAAGATCTCTACAAGGAGATACACAAGTGGGCTTTTGACTGTATGGGTATGTCGTTATTATATTAAATATTTTATTGATTTTGGACAAATTCCCACTTCACGGAAGGTGTTTAAAAGCGTCTGCCTATAGGG
This sequence comes from Pieris rapae, assembly GCF_905147795.1. Lineage (NCBI taxonomy): Eukaryota > Metazoa > Arthropoda > Insecta > Lepidoptera > Pieridae > Pieris > Pieris rapae. Next base: position 10,258,951 of record NC_059521.1, on the reverse strand, counting down.
TAATATGGGTGGGGTGCTACCCACAGTACAGTATATAGTAGATTTAGTTATAGTTGCGTGTCCAAAAAAAAGCGATTGTAACTGTGTAACATGATTATTGTTGCAATCCAGGCGTGTTGATATTCTCGAAGCAGTTTTCGATGATAGACACCGAGGTGGTGTACAGTCAGTGCGACAAGTCGTGGATGTACCATTGCCTGGAGCAAGCGACCGACGCGTTGGACAAGTGCGAGACAGGCCCACACCTTTGGAAGTTGTTCACCACTCCCGCCTGGTATAAACTCGTCAAGTACTGCGATAATTTGGACCAGTCAGTATTTTTATGCTAAAAATATGAAGTATATAAATCCATTATTTGTTTTTGAGATATACTGTTTTGCCCGTAAAATGTAAAGATAAAAATCCTTTAATTTATTATTTTACATATATTTTGTAGTTTAATCGGAAAACATGTATTGGAGGCGGATCGAGAACTTTCTGGGAAATCACCTGATGCAAGTGAGTAAATAAGATCCTTCATCTACACAGTGGGAAATACATTAAAATGTGGGCTGAATTGACATCAGGTGAATAAATAAAAAATGCAGCTAATTCAATAAAATAAAAAGTGGCACTATTGTTTTATAGGTTCACATTGTTTAATGAATGCAATTTTGCTAAGTGACAACCAATTAACTGCTGAAGACATAGCTACTATTTTGATGGACATGCTTATTATTGGTGTTAACACGGTATGATGTTTTAAAGTATACAATTGTAAAAGTCTCAACAACCTTATTCAAAATCTTATAACAATCAGTGGAATAAATATCAATTTATTCAAGATTATATCTTAATTAACCTAATGTATAATATGGTACCGAAAATCATAAATAATATAATATCGTCGACGATACTGCAATAGCGCTGAACTACCATTTGCAATACCGCGGAATTGCAAAAAGTAGCAAAATACAAATTTGCGCGCCGCGCTATCCTAGTCTCCCATTGCTGCGTGTTGTTGAACACACCACTTTGAATAAGCCAATCAGAAGCTCTCTGGCGCTTCGCGGCAATAGCGCGATGCGCGAGCCGCGTTTATTGTTGGAAGAGAATACCGCGTAATTGAGCAAAACGTTAACAAATTGTAGTTATAACAAAGCGCTGCGTGAAAAATATTGTTAAAAAGTGGTTATTTGTGCATGGAAAGTACCGGTAAGTGATTTAATCTGTTGATTTATGTATAGGCTTGCTATGTTTGATAATGGATTGTACATTTGCATTGTATTTTTATAGATAAAATTGATTTTGATGCGGGGTTGTAATTACGCGGTTTTGTTTTTGGAAAAAGCAAAGTAGTTTTGTTACTTCCGCGGTTTTGACGACATTTGAAATTAAACGGTTTTCAATTTGTTTCTTTCAGAATTAGTCGGTATGGATGATGTCTTCCAACCCAGAATCGATCAAGGATTTAGTCAAACGACGGGAGGAGTTGCTAAAGAAAAGGCAATCAGTTTTAGCCAGACAAACACAACCAGGCACAAGCTTCAGCAATGACACTGACATTGTTCCTAAACCTTCGACCTCAGGTGCCAACCAGACAGTTTTACTTGAGTCCATCACCACGACAACTTGCGAAGATACTATTAAACCAGATTTTAGCGACTTTTCATCTGACGATTCAGTAGCTGACCCTGATTTTGTGTTAACAATTGATGAACTTGTAGGTAACATTCGTTCTCCGACATTGCAGTCTCCTGTTATGGAATCGTCCCTTCTTCATTTAGAAGATATCGAAAATTTCCCTGAAAGAACTATTGAAGAGGAGCACACGTCGACAAGAAAAAGAAAAGCAATAGCAGACAAAGATTCATGGAAAAGAGAAAATAATAAAAGACAGAGAATGATGGGGAAGGAGTACTTAGGTTTTAGAAAGATTGATGGAAAGTATGTGCAAGACATCGCCAAACCGAACAGAAAGCTTAATATGATGCGATGTTCTTCTGAACGCTGTACTTCGAGTAAAGTTTTCTGTTGCAACATTTTCACTGAAGAAATGCGGATGAAAATATTTGATGAATTTTGGGCGATGACATGGAAAGAAAAGAAGCTCTATGTTTTGACCCTGATTGACACCCAAGACACACAACGAAAGACTAAAGGTGCCGGCAGTAATAGTAGACGCAGTGGGAGCAAGATTTACCACTTAAAAGCTGCCAATAGTAAAGTACGTGTGTGCCAAACTATGTTTTTGGGCACGCTTGGAATCAAGGAATGGACTTGCAGATATTGGTTGGGCGAAAAAGGAAGTAGAGGGAGTTCTCAAGAAGTTTCAGCTCAGGCTGATGGGCAGAATGATCAAATAACAAAAAAACTCTCTGTTTTGTCTTTTTTACAAGAAATCCCCAAACTTCCATCGCATTATTGCAGGAAATCGAGCCAAAAACTGTATTTAGAACCCATTATTCAATCCAAGGCCCATCTTTACCGTTTATATGTAAAACGTGCAAATTCTCTCTCCTCTCCTGTTGCAGGTCGAAAGTTTTTTGAAGATTTGCTATCTCAACAAAATATTTCCCTTTTCAAGCCAAAAAAGGACGAGTGTGATACTTGTTGTGCACATAAGGCTGGCAATCTAAGTGACGAAGAGCACAAAATACATTTGGCTCTCAAAACAGCAGCTCGTCAAGAGAAGAATAAAGACAAAGAGGCAGCGATCAAAGGAGAAGTTCACGCCATAACTGCTGACATGCAAGCCGTAATGTTGTGCCCATACCTAAATGCCAGTGCACTGTACTTCAAAACGAAGCTTGTGTGCATAACTTTACAGTTTATAATTTGAGTAACCATCAAGCAACGTGCTACTGGTTTGACGAAACCGTTATAGATTTGAGAGCCACCACGTATGCTTCCTTCTTTGTTGCCTACATCACGAACTTACTTGAAAATGATCCTAAAGAAGTGATAATTTACACAGATGGTTGCACAGCTCAGAACCGTAATAATGTGGTTTCAAATGCTCTCTTGCGGCTCGCCGTCAAATATAATGTAACGATCACCCAGAAGTTTTTAGAAAAGGGACACACTCAAATGGAGGTAGACTCGGTGCATTCCGTAATTGAAAGAAAATTAAAAAATCGCGAGATTCACCTGCCGAGTCAGTACGCGATGATATCAAAAGAAGCCAGAATAAAACCTTTTCCCTATGATGTGGTGATGCCTGATTATACCTTCTTCAAGGATTACAGCCGGAAAGACTATCTCGTTTATGAGTCTATAAGACCAGTACGAGTTGCTGGTGACAAATGTGTGACTAATATAAGGGTGCTAAGGTACAACACGAATAGTACTATTGATTATAAATTGATGTACTCAGATGAATACATGCGTTTACCCCGGCGTGCGAAACCAATAGAATCCCTCTTATCTGAACCTCCACAGCTACATGATGGTCCGCAAAAAATTACTAAAGCAAAATTTAATCATCTACAAGAGCTGAAAACTGTCATACCGCCCGATTGCCACGAGTTTTATAATAATTTAATTTTTGACGATTAAAATAATTGTTTTGTACTTTTTATGATTGTTTCAATTACGCGTATCTATTCATTTTATTATATCTTCAGACTGATATTGGCACAAAAAAACCGCGTAAGTGCCGCAAAACTCGCATAAATTCAAAAACTGCAATTTTTCTACCACTGACTGATGGCCTGGTACACTAAGAACCCAATATTTCAGTAAGATTTGCTATATCATTCTATACACTTAAATTATAAAGTTTTTTTTATCTCCTGGAAAGTAGTCAACCTTGTAGTTACGCACTATTGCAAATAGTAGATCAGCGCTTTTGCAGTATCGTCGACGATATACAATGTTGAAAAGTAGATTAGTGATAACTTATAACTAAATAAACCTTAAACATTATAATAAATCTTACCGTTTCCATATATTTTATAGATTGCATCCTCTATGTCATATCTCCTATATTACATTGCAAGATATCAGAAAGTGCAATGTCATCTTTACCATGAAATTGAGAACATGTACCCTAATTTAATAATAGATGACATTACTAAGCTTAAGGAGAATACCCCATATTTGCAGGCTTGTATTAAAGAAACTTTAAGGTAACATTCTATTAGTTTCTTTGGAATTTTAAATTATTAGTCTAGACCAATTACAATAAGCCCAATATATATATATATATATGGCTAGCTGCATGCTAAGACCAGATTATATATTTAATAATTACATGGTCACTAGTCAGGCTAGATTTCAGTATTGAAAATTGATTAATATCAGCTAAAGACATGACCAATTATTTTTCTTTTTATAGAATTGTTCCACCAATACCTTTAATCACTAGAATACTGCCAAAAAATATTACATTGGATAGATACAAGTGAGTACTTAATTCTATGTGGTATTACTTGGAGTTTAAGAGACATGTTAACAAATACTTTTTGCAGTATACCAAGAGGGACTCTAATAATTATGTCTACTCAAGAAGCCTCTCTGAAAGAGAGCAACTATGATGATGCTAAAAAGTTTAACCCAGACAGATGGATAAAAGCAGTCCATGACTATCATGCCTTTGCCTCAGTACCATTTGGATTTGGTTCCAGGAAATGTATGGGACAAAATATTGCTGAAACAATGCTCTCACTGCTAACTATAAGGGTAAGAATTATTATTCTCCATAATCATAGCATCAGACACAGACAGACAACAGATATCATAATGGAAAATTTGAGAGCAATTTTGATATTTTTTTTCAGGTGCTACAGAAATACAAATTAGAACACCATTATGGAGAAGTGCAACCGACCCGACGCTTCATATCAAAACCAAGCAAGCCACTTAAAATAAGATTTATTGATAGAATGTAATATTGCAATATTTTTAATTGGATATAAATAAATTACACTTAAATGAAGCTTATCAATAAAATTAGCCCAATGAACAAAAACATAACTTCTAATAAAACAATATGTACAAATTTTAGTTTTAGACACTAAGGCATCTATCAATTGCACATCATGGCCGGCTTTTCCTTGAAAATATATTTAAATACTTCCCTCTGGTCATCTCTTTTGCTTCTTCTAATCCAAGTTGATAAGCTACATCATGCAATTTCTTTACCTCCATGATAAGGCCAATGGTTGATAGTGATCCTAATTCTGAAAAAAATAAATTCTTATTAAAGTAATTAATATTTATTAGGAACATATATCTTGTTTTCATTTCTTAATCTCGTAAATTAAAACTGAAAAGTTCGAAAGGCTTACGCTGTATAAAGTTCATATCATCTTTCGTCAGGCCGCTGTTCCACGATGGTGGCGATTGACTAGGGCTTTGAAGTGGAGCAAACTCCGACACACCAGGAACTACAAAAGAATCAGTAGAACATTGTGCAATATCCTCTTTAACAGAATAGCTTTTATTATCTTCCATTTTAAACGGAAATGTTTAAATTGCGATCGTTACAAAATCATAATATGCCAAAATGTAGATAGTCTAATCACGTTAAAGTTGGAAAAATGACAACTTAAAAACTACTAGTCACACGGCAACACCCGCCACTTTCAAATAATGACCAATCGCAATAAACTCTAACAATAAATCATTGCCTTACGATACGCTTTGATGCTTGAACCCTGACATATAGCTCATAATAGTATTATCCTTACTTTGTTCAGGCCATAACTCTGGCGATGCGCGATCAAGTTTTTCAAAACTAAGAAGGCTTTCCTCTAAACATGTCAAGGGAATATCAGCGGATGCTGTTTGTTCTGAAAATAGTCCTTATATTATACTCGGTAAATAACAATATTTATTTTAAATTACTAGTTAAAATATGAAGTAATTTTTTAAATTGAGTAGTAGTGTTATAAGAACTGAAAATTTAATAAAACAATAGTTTTACCTGCACTGGACTGAGAAGTTGGTTTCGCGGCCATTTTCTAAATATTTATGATTAAAATATTGACACTTGCGAGTTGTCATTTTCTACAGATTAAATAAATATTAAGAAAACCTGCATAGAGTACGCTCACTATTTTACAGCTCTAAAGTTATACCTAATTACTACCTTATTTTACAAAATGTATTTTATAATTTTGAAAAAAATTCTCTCACCAGAAATTATCGCGGCCTTTTTACTCCCAAAGGCTAAAACGTCTTTTATTAGTTTGAAAAATTGATAAATTCGAAAAATTAACCATAGTCTATGATCGAAATCCAAGCTTGACAAATTACTTAGCTGTAGCTGCATTTTCTTTTCTCTGTCTTTCTTCCGGTTGCCAACACAAGGCAAGGTGAGTGCTTTATGTTGTGCCTCGTGGTTTTTGATAAATAATTAAAAGTGATCCTAATAAAGTGTGTGACTTGGATTCGTTTAACGTATAAAGGTAAAATATATAAACTTATCAAAAAAAATTAATGTAATACACAAAGCTGGAGATGGTGAGTCGTATACCACCTTGGACCCCGCAAGCTTTCTCTCTTTTTTAAGAGTTACGGAAATTAACCTCATATAAAATGTAATTTTATTTAAACGTTCGGTAAAATAGTTCTTTAAAAGTTATCTTTACGATAATAACATCCTGATACAAGGGTTTAACAGACATAACCTCAATCTGTCGTAGTTGTGCTAGAACGTCCGATAGATGAACAAAGTATTGATTCACTGATTTTATTTATTTGTAAATAGTTTTTGACTTAGTACATATGATATATTAAGTACCCAACTTTTTTTAATGTTTAGAATCTTATCGCGCATATTTCTCTTTTCCAGATGAGATCCGTTGCATTGAAAGATGTCGAACAAGACAAGGTCGTCAAGACCGTTGCTTTCCACTTGAAGAAGTAAGTTTCATGTATACATTATTAAATTTAATCTATAATTTATATTATAACTGTATGTAAAAACTTATTGCCTTTCACATATGGGAGACTCAATTGGCGCTATATCTCTTGACTATGAATCATATCCATACTATGTGACAGCTTATTTCAATATGCTGTCACATAGTGATGGAATTGCTATTTTATCTTTAGTTTTTTTTCTACCACCTATTTATACTTAATTCTTATATAGCAACCTCAACTGGATTTGTAAAACTTTTCCAGAATTGGCAAGGTTAAGGTGCCAGAACATATGGACTTAGTGAAGACAGGTCGTTTTAAAGAGCTAGCTCCTTATGATCCCGACTGGTTCTATGTCCGATGTGCTGCTGTTTTACGCCACATTTACATCAGATCTCCAGTTGGAGTCAAGACTGTCACTAAAATCTTTGGTGGTCGCAAACGCAATGGTGTCACGCCTTCACACTTCTGCAGGTAAATATACAATATATTCGAAATTAGTTACTAGAAGGTTTATTTTTAGGTTTAGGTAATTATCACTAGAAACTAGTTAAATTTGAAGGGCCAAGTAATGCATTCTCAATGTCAACTTAAATTTTTATGTATATTCCTTCCCTAATATTATTAAAATTGTGTTTTTCAGATCATCTGGTAGTATCGCACGAAAAGCACTACAAGCTTTAGAAGCCCTCAAACTTGTAGAAAAAGTCCCTGATGGTGGTCGTATCCTTACTGTGCAAGGAAGACGTGATCTTGACAGAATTGCTGCGCAAGTCCGCCACAAGGCCAAACAACAAGCTAAGCAACAAGTTCTTGTTCTATAAATTATGTAAGAATAAATTTTAAAAAATATCTCACATGTTTATTTATTTTCTGGAAATTGTTGTTCTCTTAGTACTGTATCCTTAAACTAAAAAAGGTAAAGTAATTGCTATTAACTTATGTTTTTAGACACAAGTAAAAAAAAGAAAAATTTAAGAGCGTAATTAGACAAAAGGTCTTTTGATCAATTGGTAGGAAAGTGTCATATTTCTATATAAATAAATAATTGGTAAAGCTAACAGCAATGCTGGAGGGTCAGGATATGCACAACTTTATTCATAGCATGCTCACAAACCATAATAGATCTAACTCGTAATGAGGCCTGTCAGACCATATAAAGGAATTGCATGTGTCCAGTGCATTATGTTGCATCACAGGTCGATCCTATTTGCAATCTAAGGGAAGCTACCTATCAGGGAACGCTCCATCTAAATTCATTAGGCTAAGTAACAAGGACTTTTGGGTACTCTAGTTCTTTAATATTATTTATATTATTATTAGCTTATGAAGGTGCTTCTGTGTGCTCGCGTCTTAGGGGATTTGCGTCTTTTCACTTAAAATAAAGAGATTATCATTTCCTGGAACATTATACTTGTTAGTAAAGGTTTCAATGAGATAAATCACCTACTTCCTAAATGAGTACCATCCTAAGTGCATATTGATATCTTTAATGAAATGAGAATCCCAAATGTAGGCATATAGTACTTGTTTAATGTAACATATAATATGTATATCTTTTAGAGTGTTCCTGAAGTGAGCCATATGAATGATTGTCTCACAAAGTGAATGGAGTAGCCTTTTACAACGTTCACAAGTGGAAATGTCATCCTGCATTAGCAGCTGAATGTGTCTACATGTAGTACATGTGTCGCTTTTCGTTTAATGTTATTGAACTCTCGGGAACTTAGAATCATGGCACCGTTGTTATATATAACATTATTACCCCAGGTCCTGCTGTCGTAAACATGTTCTGTACCTACACTTCTGATCATGGACGATTCGTCACTGAGTTTGCTCACTCAGGCTGTCTCGTGTTTTCTAGTTGGGACAATATGCCACTCAACTGTAGAGGCAAAACAAGAAATAAACTCACGGCAGCAGAATTAAACAGACTTTACTAATATTAAGGGGCTTCTCTCTGATATAAATCTCGTACATTTTCACCTCGAGACTGTTAAGTCGGCCTTATTGTTTCTAACGGAGACTTCTTCTCTCGTCTATTGAAAATTTCCACAATCTAAGCTATTTGTTTTGACCATAATTGTAAACCACAAGCCGGTGTATGTTAACATTCCTAGGTCTATAAATTTCCCCTCACATTTAGAATAGTCCTTCCATTTATCTTTCACCTCAGTCGACCTGTAGAGCATGTCCAAACTGTAATCGATTGCTTTTTGTCTATCACCTACTGAAGTTGCTATATTGGGTGATTTCATAGCGCGTCATTCTGTGTCGTATTCTCGTATGACCGACCGATTCGGGAAGTGATTTTCATTATTTTGCACTCGCGCAGTTTAACTCAACTGTCATAACGCCTACGCGATTAGAAGACAAATTTATTTGTTTGAATGTAGTGAGGCACCTTTTATTAATTTTCATCAAACGCAAAAAAAAACTATTCTTATTAAGCAGAAGTTATTTCCATTATATTAAACCAGTTAACTTTACGAGAGATAGAATTGTTTGCATCGATCAATAACACGTTTTTGCTATTCACTTTAAATAAAAGTTAAGTGTCATCAGCAAACAATACCATCTCATGAACTTCGTTGACAAAGAATGGAAGGTGGTTTATGTAAATCAGAAATAAGAAAGGCCCGACTGTCGAGCCTTGGGGGATGGCGATTGACATCTGTTAACCCGGAGAGGTGACAGTGATATGCACTCTTTGGATCCTTCCCTTTAAACGTGAATTCATCAGGCTGGAAGCTTTGCCATCAAAGCTATATTATTGAGCTTTCCAACCAGTATATCTGGATGAACATAGTCAAAGGTAGTGTTGCCCAAATGCAAGACCAAGACGAGACTTAGACCAGTCTTGGTATTGGTCTTGCGTCAATACACCTGGTCTTGATCTTGGTATTGGTATTGCGCTCTCAGTCTTGGTCTTGGTCTTGATCTTGCAGCAAGAGTCTCGCAAGTCTCGCAAGACTTGTAAATACCTATTAGCCTATTGCTTTCGTCACTTATGTCAAATTGTAAACATTCACTGCGAAAGCAATAAGAATTTAGAGTATCTAGCTACGTAAATGGGCGAGAATAATAAATAAGATAGACTCGAAGCGAAACTCAATTGGAAATGACTGAAATTGAAATAAAAAGTCATATTTATAAGCACACAAGCCGAAGACCGACAAAGAAAAATGCGGCATTCTTAGATAGAATAAATCTTTGAAAGATTAAAAAAACAGAAGTATCAGAATCAAAATCAGATAGGTTTTGTGCCTACGCAAAAATAAAGTGTAGATAATAATACAAATAATATTGTTTATTATGTTCCTTTTTTATTGTAACTGTACGTTGCCTGCTGTTTTTATGGCGGTTACTAGCTACTAGAGTAGATACGAAAGAAGTTGATAAACCGACACAGCAAATCTCGATTTTTGGAAATGTGTGATTTTAAAACCAAATGCGTAAAGCAATATGACGTCGCTCATATTTGGAGTTTTTCCACGTTTCAAGTTTGTTTAAATCACCCACTTCCAAATTTGCAGTGCAATGTCCTTCAAAAAGGCATAATAGGTATTAATAATAATATAAAGTAGGTATATTATTATAACTAAATTTTTTATAATATCCTTACGACTACAATCTTCCTTGCGAGGAGGACAACATAACTTACGTCCGTTCTGAGCACCCGAAAACCTATTTTATTCTTTGGAACCATAGGCAGTGGCGGCGACCTTTGACATGAAAGCGACGCGACGGCGGCAACACAAAGTCTAGGACTAAATTTTTACCTATTTTGGTAGGATTGTCAATGTTCGCATTAGCACAGAAAAATAAAATTAAGTATACTCAACGTTTATCACTTTTTTAATAACTAGGTATCCACGATAGAATATTTTTTCTACTAATTCCCTAAGTACTCAGTCTTAATATATTTTTCATAATTTTTTGTTTTTCAATAATTTATTGTGTGTAATTGAATAATAAACCCTAAATCTTACTTGAGAGCTTTTTTAAAATAAACTTAAGTTAATAAAACGAAAGCACTGACATGGCATATACAATTTTCAATCTTGCTGCTCACACTTTAGTACCTAGGTATATCGCTCACTATCTATCATTTACCGATATTAACAATGATTATTTCGAAATCAAAATATTCGCAATTCAATAGATGCAATACCTACTTAGTTATTAATTATCATCTCGCCCGACAGCCAGAGTGAGAATGTATTTGTACAAGAAACTCAGAGCATTGAATTTATACCTACCTACTGCTAGACATCTTCACGGTCATTTAATTTTATCCTCCTGTACCAACCCTACCAAAATAGGGAACAATTTTGTGTGCCTCTGTCCGTACTCTTTGTCCGCGAATGCGGCGCTCAAACAGTGTTAAATGCTGTGATACACTTGTTGCAAACCGCGGCGTCTTTATCGGTAAATTATCAAATATGTAGGTATATAATACACCGACCGACCAATAGTTTATTCGCAGAACGTCACATTTTCCCAATCAACCTTGAACCTTAATTCTCTAGCGATAAAGTTGAAAATCTGTTAAAGAAATTTGATAACGCCCAAATCTCAGTTTGTCCTAACTGCAAGACGCAAGAGTATTGCAGGCTTAAGTATTGTCTTGCTCAAGTCTTGCAGGCTTCAGTCTTGGTATTGGTCTTGCTACGATAAGGCGGTCTTGGTATTGGTATTGGTCTTGCAAAAATGCAAGAACAAGACCAAGACTGCAAGACCAAGACCGATTTTGGGCAACACTAGTCAAAGGCCTTTGACAGGTTACAAAAGAAGCAGCGAAAAGTTGCGTACCTGGGCCACGTGTTGCGCCATGACCGCTACCACCTCCTTCAGCTAATAATAATGGGTAAAATCCAGAGAAAACGGCGTGTTGGCCGAAGGAAGAAGTCATGGCTTCGCAACGTCAGGGAGTGGACAGGTATTGCGAGTGCGGAGGGGTTGCTGCATCTGGCGCAGGATAAGACGCGGTTCAGAGAACTGACGGCCAACCTCCAGTAATGGAGTGGCACTTGAAGAAGAAGAAAAGACGCCGACTCCATCACATGGTTCTTCCCAGGCGTTAAATATTTCTGAAATTCCGAAATATTTCCGATTGTGGAGCGACCCTTAGTAAAACCATACTGTTTATCATGTAAGAGTTTATTTTTATTCAGATGTAAAGAAAGTTGGTCTAGCATCATCTTTCAAAAACTTTGCTCAACGGGGAGCACTGAAACAGTTCTGAAGTTTGACGGATCAAACTCACTACCTGCCTTGTTAAAATATGTATAAAACATTTTTTTGTAATGAGAAATAAAGTTTTTAAACATTAAAGGTTTTACGTTATAATTCGAAGTCAAATGTTCAAACTGAAATTAAATATTCCCTTTCGGTACACATTTTTCTAGTATTGAAAGCGCAGAAGCAGGTGAAGAATCCAGGGACTTGGTCGAATTGAGTGGCACATTTGTAAAAAAACTCTGAGTCAGATATTATTAATTTACCTTTAACTTTTAATGCATGGTTTGTTTGTCAGACGGTTTACCGGATTCTGCATTTATTATTTTCCAGGTAGCTATTACTTTATCCATGCTATTTTTTATTTTTGAGCTTAAATATTGTGATTTTGCAATTTTGCAATCTTTTTTGAAATTATTAGAAAATGACACATAATATTCCCTAAATTCCAAGCACGCAAGTGGGTTTAGCATTTGGTACGCTTAGTATTGTTTTTTATTAACATAAGTTTTACACATTTAAAGAAAAACACTTTTTTACGGATTAAAATTAGGTATTAGGTATTGTATTTAATAATTATTTAAATATAATTTTAAATTTAACCGACGTTTCGCGTGCTTCACAGCGTGCGTGGTCACCGTGACCACGAATACAATAATACATAACTTTAATCCGTAAAAAAGTGTTTTTCTTTAAATTTGGTACGCTATTTTCTTCAATGACCCTAGGTCGAATAGCTTAGGAAACATTTAAGTGGTGGACAGCTGGTTCTTAATAGTGGTTAAGCGCGGCAAAAACTGCCGTGTCATCCTGGGCAAGCTCTAAACCGCAACTACGTTGCTTGTCAAATGGTTTCGAAAAGGGGCTTCCAAATAAATCCAGATAAGAGCATCTCACTTCTAGGTACGCGCATGTTCGATAGCGGCATGTGCTTCAATGTGTAAAAACATTAAAATTTGATATCAATGTAAACCGATTAACGTAGCTGAATAACTGTTTGTTTACTTATAGATATTTAATTTTACGAAACGAATTTTTGTACACAAGGATACATCCCGAGCGTACGGCGTTACGCAGTAAAACAAGGAGGAAGTCTCCTGAATAAATGTAGTCAGATGTGCCTTGAGGGTGTCCATGGGCGGCGGTATCACTTAACATCAGGTGAGCCTCCTGCCCGTTTGTCCCCTGTTCTATAAAAAAAAAATGTACATACTGTTTGGTGTAGTATTTTCTATACGATTTTGATATATGTGTCAACATAAATACAGGACACTAAGAAAAGAATAAAACAGACGTCACTCAGAACAGACTTTTAAGATGAGAGAGCATGTATTTTTCCTATGAGCCTTTCTATAAGAATATAAATTAATTACCGTTGTTTGTGAAGAATTTTTTTTTTTGGAGTTTATGGCCTGGTATCTAGACCTTTAGGCCAAGTCTTGAGTACTTTTATTTGGTTTATTATAATTTTCCCACTGTATTTTTGATAAATTTATATAGAGGCACGTAATAAGATCTATTTTTTAACATATCACTCAGGCGGCGGGAGGGATCTTGCACTATCACTTAATTTTTCTCTATGTCATTAATTTGTGAAGAAATATATCAATTTAACAAAGATAAAAATGGGTTGTGATTTATAAAAATATAGAACATCCCATAATGTCATACCTTATGAAGTATGACATTGACAGAACATTCTCAATGAGTTTTCTAACTATCTAATGTCACTTTTCTGTTGATTGTTTTGGTGAAGGTGTCATCATTTGAGTGGTAGAAATTCGTAGAGAAATCGGCTTTTTGTTGTTAGTTGCCATTCGGAGTTTAAATTGTATTGGTGTCTGGATCAATCAACTAACTTTTAGTGATGACAAAATGTTTCAATCTTTAGGACGATTATTTAGTGTAATTGTAGTGCTTTATATATTTTCTGGTATCGTGACTTGTGAATATGAGCCTACACTGTACGTGGCATCAGACCCGCTTAGTTCTCGTAAAGTAACTGTAATAAATAGAATAAATGAAGGTACGGAGTATGATGTAAATGAAAGGATAAAGCGAGATGCAACGCTGAGTTCACCGTCTTCGACTAAAAACATCAGTACATGGGTAACTTGCTATTTCCTTATTAAATTCAATCACTCCCCTAAGCTATTTGTTATTGTGGACGTTAGTAACTTGCTAAAATTTTCATGATTTTCTTATTTTTTATTTTCAGTACAATTTATTTTAAGAAATTTTATGTAGAATAAACTTTAAATATACTAGAACATGACTTGGCGTTTTGTTGTTTACTTTTGTTAAAATGCTACTCATACATATATATCAATGACGAATATTGATTCCTTTGCCAAAAAATGTTTCTTTGTCATTGAAAATTATATTATAGCTCTATGAAATTTTTCATCTCTTTTAGACTACCCACCTAAATGATAGTCACCAACAATTAATGGTTCATTGGGTTGGGGAAGGATCAAATGTTATTATCTGCTTGGCAAGAGATTCTAGCCCAAGAAACAAAGGTACCATATCACCATCAGCTTTGTACATCTCATATGATTATGGAAAGAATTTTACTAACAAGACTGAGAATTTTAAACTCAGTGATGCACCAGATAGTGGATATGCACAGCTGGACAAGTTCTTCAATCATCCTAAATATCCGGAATTTGTAAGTGTTTAATTTCTTGTAAATATTATTTTTTATCATGATTATCAATTCAAGGTTGTAGAAATGTCCTACAGAGAACAAAAGCTTGTCATAAATGAATGATGAGTTTTTGATTATAGATGTCAGGTTTATGAACTTATAAAGAAAGGTGACTTTAAAATGTTTCCTGAACTCTTATTGTTATGGAGGTAGTAAAAAAAATTTTTTAACCATTACTACTAATACAATTTTTTTAGAATTTATTTTTACTATGTGTATACTTTTTTTTTACTTTCTAAATGATAAATAGTTTAAGAGCCTTACAAGGGAGACCCAAATTTAACTGTAGTGGTTTGAAACTTGCAAAAGATGTTCCCTGAAACAAAAATACACAATACCTGGTCGGAACATTTGGATTATGTGATTTTTATGTTTCAAGAAGCATAATCTTTTAATTACAAATAAAACTTGTAAATTATTAACAACAATGCTCAACCATAAACCTTGGAAAATTTATATATTTTCTTTGTTGATCTATCAATAATTATAGATATTTAAACCACATTAAATTCTGTGTGCTGTCATTTTTGACTAACTTGAGTTGATGTTAATGAGGAGGACTATACTGCATTTTTGTAAGCATTATCAAATTTTCTCTAGAACTTAATTATATGTTATCTAATTGGTAAGGCAGCATTCATAAGAAACATATTTGATTTACAAATTTTTCTCTGATTTTTTATTATATAGCCTATGCCTCACATAAACAATGTGGTTTGCTAAAGAAATTTAAATTAACATCAATTTAGTAGATTCGGAGATTTCCCTTCCAACACAAAAGAGGTAATCTGAACAAAACTTTGTAATATTAGTATAGATTAATTTATCATTGGTTTTAGTGTGTATTTATTGACTCTACAAATATGAAGCTGTATACAACAAATGACAATGGACATACTATTCATAGAACCGATTTGTCCTTCCATCCCAACGAATTGGCTTTTGATGAGGAGTTTCCTGTCAGATTTGTTATATTAGACAAAACCAATTCAAGTAGAAATGTGAGTATTTTTAAAATAATAAATTCGTTTATCATATAAAGAAACATTATTTAACAGATTTTGTAATCAACAATGCTTATCTAGTGAGTTAAGGTCATGGTTATTAGTAATAGTAGCGCACTCGCTACGTTAACCTCACTATCGTCGATCATCTTGTTGAAAATATTGTTTTTTGGGGTTTGGTATATAATCTGGAGGATTAGTTATTGGATGTGCCCGTCGAAGCAATAATTACATACGCCATGACGTACGTTATCTACTCTGTCTATTGACTAAAACAGGAAATGTCACTTCTGTTATTCTGAAAACGCGCCTTTTTTTGCAATAATAGGCTTCTACTACTACCACTGTACTACATAAGACTGCCCAATAATGCATTTATTTTAATTACAACCACAAGACTCAGACTCTTACAAGACTCAAGGGTGAAAGCAACTGCTTATCAAGATATGTAAATTAATTTTCAATGCTAATTAAATTAACACTAACTTTATGGTTACAATTTTAGCTCAATAAGTAAAATGATTTTAGCTTTACCTCACTGTCGACGGTGGAAAGACCTTCAAGCTTATCCAGAGTTTTGTTAAGACCTTCTCCTGGTCCTCCGGTCCGGACTTTCCCAAAATGTTTTATCTGGAACGATGGATGCCGCGCAACACGTCTAATGTGCTGAAAGTCAATGATCCTGCGAATATGAGCCAAGCGGAGAGGCTGTTCGACTTCGCGAAGGACTTTCAAATTAAAGGCGATTTCATGTTTGCAACACGAGAATCGGCCTCGGTGAGTAACCTTTTTTTGTTTCATACTTATGTTATGTCCATAAATAAGTTATTTTTTGCGTTTTTTTAAGTTGTTTAGTTTAAGTTAACATTGTCGCGTTCTATGAAGTAACTGACCTAGCATTAATATGTATTAGCATATCTCAATTACAGTCTCTATTGGTATCAATGCTCTCATATGTCATTATTACACTCACCGATAAACGTAATATTCACATCCGCCGCATCAATCGTTTTATTATGGATCTTTTGGTCAAAGGTTCGCTGTGTTTCAACAAATTCTCAGTATTTCTATGATATCATACCGCATAATATTAACATGATCGGTCATTTAGTGTTAACATTTTAATTCACTTCTTAAAACTCTGAGGAAATAAAGTGACGTGTCTAGTTTTAAATATTAGAAAGTGAATATTAGAATTGCCAGCCGTGCTGTATGAATACCTTTAACTTTACTCGAGATAATTGATAATTTTTTCATGCGTTTGAGTTTCATTCCGTCAATAATCAACAGATAATATAGAATATATGTATATTAAATAAACATTATTTAAGTGATTATAAAAAATTTGATTGAAGCGTCGTTATTAATTAGACATGCATTAAATACGCAAGTTGCGCATAATTATGTTAAAAAGCTTTACTAATAACAACTTGTTTGCGTCCTTGAAAAAAATTACAAGGAAACGAACGGTCAAAAGACGGAGATCGGAGTTAGTTCGTTTTATATTAATTTTGATACGTATTTAATTTAAATTGTGATACTACTGAAAACCGTAATTGAAACATTTAGCGGTAAAAAACAGGAGTGAATAATGAAGATTGCTCATAATGTTACAGTACTGAATTGTAAGTAAAGTAGTTTGAAAAGCATGTACCCTGCGGCCGCCCTGCTAATCCCGGCTGTGACGTAATGGATTTTATTTGAAAGTGCGCAATTAACACTTGGAACACACACTCGGAAGGTGCAGATAAACATCGATAACAAAAATTACATTAAAAATCGTCGATTATCTAATTAAAAATGATGAAACAGATGCATCCTTAGGCCAAAACCGGTAAAGGGTTGTTGTTGGTTTAATACGCACGAAACTATACATAAAGGGTCTGTTTCACAATATCCGGATAAGTTCCAAATAAGTTATTTATTACTTATTGGTAGGATAAACTAGTATTTGTTGCGTTTCACGACTGTCAGATAGCGCTATTTGTCATGAATCGCGAAGTTTCTTATTCGGAACTTTTATCTTCCAAATAATTTACTTATGTGTTGAATAGCTATTTGGTAATTTATCAATACATTGTGAAACAGACCCTTAATGTTGTAAATTACAAGCTCAACCTTTACACTGCCCTCACAAACATACATATTATATATCTTACGTACGATGACTTATTTTAACAGGTCGCTATATATTACAAAATATCCTCTTGACAAAAGTGGTTTGTCAAGTGAATAATATGTAGGTACTTGTCGCGTTCACATTCATTGCTCCCATCTAGGAAGTTTCATGTATTGTTCTAGAAGATGTACTTAGGAATCATTTCTGTAATTGAATTAAAATTTTAACCGCGAAGATGACGAGTTTCTAGTCTTATCTGTGTTCGTTATTTTTCACATGTGATAAAATATACAAATTTTTACCGGGAAGCTAATGAAGACTATTATGATCGTGTTCACAAATAAAATCATATTGACTCTAGTTACATTGTGTAATCTAATCCACTGATGTTGTTTTGTTTTGTCCATGCGTAATAATTTGACACCTTGTTTATGATAAAGATAAGCAAACATTTAATCAGCAACAATAATAGTAGTTATATATTGAGACATATTATTTATATGAATTATGGTAAACCCAATGGTCTGTTTTTTATAAAAATCTTGGTTTTATAATTACCCTAGCCTCCGCTAACTTCGTTTATCTTTAGTGTGATTTTTCTTAGCCTACCTTTTTAGTACATATCAACATGGAAAATTTTGTTATGCTACCCTACTACAGAGACTGTTCGGTTTTCTGTGAATTTCTCTATATAAATCTCAGAAATCATTTGTAGTTATAAGTTTTTATTTAAATTAAATCAAAATAGAGGTTGATCGTAGAGTGGTGAAAATTAAGGGTTATATGTATTTTTGCATGTTGTATCATAATATAATAAAAACAAAAAATTTAGGGGTGATCCCCATCCTAACATTTCGGAGGATTAAAATTAGATGTTGTCCGATTCGAAGACCTAACCGATATGCGCACTAAATTACACGAAAATGGAAAGGTCGAAGGTCGAGCCATTTGGGAGGAGTTTAAATACTCACTATATTAGTTATATTAATTATGTATTTTATCGAGCAAAAACACATTTCATTATTATTCTGAATCGTAACAGTTCGTTCTTTATATTTGTGTTTTGATTAAGTTTATATTTGCATTCCTCGTACGTTTTCGGAACATATTAATAGGTAAAAGTAGGTAGGTATAGGTATATCATAGCCATGCAGTAAATAGCAATGCGTAGATGTGTCATTACAATTATAAATACGAATGTCCAAGTTACTAGTTCCATCGTCACTATCTAGAAACAAATGCGGTTTACACAATTAACTTTCTCTTTAAATAATAAAAATATTAAGTACAATTTAATGTTAGTTATTACCTTATTAGTCTGTTTATTGTTTAATTTACATACATCAGTTAAAGGTTATACAAAAGAAATATCATAATTTTAATTAGAAGCTGCGTCTATGTAACAAAAACGTTATCGTATATGTTTAGTAGGATATATGTACAATTAGTGAGCATTGGCTTTTTGTATGTTTGCAACCCAATAGCCTCGGTAACAACAGACCTATTATAAAAGTTGCGTTAGTAGTAAGCAAATCATTAAATCAATTTTGCTTCATTAAAAGGTTCTTGCCCTTGTGCTTCTTAGATTGAATATAAATGGTGCAGTACAATTGTTTACAATATGGAAAAAAAATACTATTTCGTAATTATAGTGTTTGTGCTAGGGTTGGTATGCTATTAACGTAGTTATTTGCACCTAATGATGAACCGATGCTTGCGACTGTCTGTACCTCTGCTTTCGGTAACAGCTGTGTAAGACTTAAAATGTGTATAATTTAATATTATCTATAGTATTTATTTGAAAAAACCTTTACTAATAACAACAAGGAATAAATACCTCAATGTTCAATATTATGTTCTAAGGCACGCTCATAGTATGGCCAGCCACGCTACACCGTACAATACAAACGTGCGACTATAATCTTTTTAATCATATTTGTTGTCGTAAATATATTTGTAATGTTTATTCATTCATTTTATTTATATACAAATTATCTTATAATTGAGTTTAACATTATATTTTTTAATAAGTTCATTTATGCAACTTTGTCGCTACGAATTTTTGCCACTTGGAATATATTATATATATTCTGAAAACTCCATACGAATCAACCTATCATACGCCCATCCAAAGAGATAACGTCCTTTTAACGTTTTTTGTTTTGCAAAGTTTAAAAATAAACATTATCCGTAATACGTCAGACGTTTATGCTTAAATTTTCCTCTATTAAAAACTAATGTATAGTGAACTGCATGTTCTTGTTTCAGAAAAAAAACATAGACCTATACATCTCATACCAACGAGGTCCCTTCTACAAAGCGGAATTCCAAACCGAGTTGGATCTTAGGAAGTTTCATATTGCGGATGTGACAGACAAACGTATATTTGTATCTGTCATGCACACGGAGAACGTAGCAAACTTATATGTGTCAGAAATTAGTAAAAATTTCACTAAATACAATTTCGTGCTGAGTTTGAAGCAGATTCTGTGCTATTTTCCGGAGGGCAATTTCAAGAACAGCTGGCTTGAGTAAGTATCACGTGATTAAAATTTTAACAGGAAAAAACAGCATTTATCTACCGAATGTAATCTTTAACAGAGGTCAATTCTCTAATAACACAAAAGAGGTATATACACTTTGTATAGTAATTTCATTACAACACAAAGTGTATATACCTCTTTTGGCTAGTAGTCACGTACAATTTTCACTAGCCGACACTGGAATGTCCCATTTTAAATCTTCGAACCTGTTTATCAAAGAGATGTCTTACGAATGGAGTTCATAAAAGTAATTGTGTAAATTTGTGTTAACTATATTAGGTAATATTATTTGAAACTATGTTTAAGAGAGAACGAACTTTGAACCTACAGAAGAAGATAAAATTCTTAGCCGTTTGGAATTATTATATTTTTATTTTGTTATATTATATTAGTCATTGTAATTTATTAAGTTGGCTGGAAGAGATCTTACCTAGAGATTATTCGCCAAAACATATAATGCGCGGGCTTTCCTCCACCTCAAAAAAAGTTACTGGCACAGGCAAAGTATCTTGATACACCGATATTATAAGTACAACGTGAAAATTAATGAAATTCTAGGAAATACGTGTTGTGTTATTTTTAAGTAATTTGCAAAACATGCATCATGTTTCCGTTCAACTTTAATTTGTTCAAAATTTATTGACCTTTTAAAAGCATTTATAATCTATTTCGTGTTTTCCTGTTGCTTAAGACTAGACTGGTATATTTATGCGAGTGTTTAATTTAAGTTACGTTTTCACGATTCAATTAAATGTCGAGTGAATTGTCAATTATTTACGATTTTTAACGCAGCGCTTATCATAAGACATTATCTATGTAGTATCTAATAGTTAATTGGAAACATTTAACATATGTAACAAAAGGCCCGATACATACATACTATGATATTTAAATAACTTTCTTTTAATTAAAATATGTTGTGCAACAAAGCGTAAACCAATTTATTTCCAGCCCTATACATAAACATTGTTATCACTTGGTATGACACATTATGATTTATTTTATGTACGAGTACACATATTAACTGAATTTAAGTAAACATATTTCTCTCTAATGTCGACTCTCTATATTTTCTATCCATTGATTGATCATGATTTGACTATCCATTTCTATAATCCAATGATAGATTAAAGAAAAAACATCAATTAAATTAAAATTAAAAATCTCGTAAATAAAATGTCTTTCGACACTGGTGTATCTTGTTAATATAACCTTGGCACGTATGCAACTCATAACAACAGGAAAATAAATAAAAATAGCATAGATAATTACTCAAAAAGTATAGGAAGTTGAAGGACCGTACGGTGGATGCATATTCTTTGTAATTTATAACTCCGTGGCGTATGGCCAGGTTGCAATAAAAATACATCTATAAATAAATCATTTGCTTTTGAGTAAAACGGTTAGTAGCTTTATACGATTAGAGTGGCTGGATCCCGTTTTCGCTTCTTAATAAATATTCAGTATTAAACAGGTCTACAGTAGTGTTTCAATATAATTTCCCTTTTTTAGTGTCGACTATTTCTTGATGTCTCCCCTCGTTTTTCAGAGATGTAACTGAAGATCCTTTCACCGACCTCTATCGGGTAGAAGGTTTAAAAGGCATCTACATAGCGTCTAAAATTAACTCCAAATCATTGGTGGAAAGTATTGAACCCGAACATTTGGTCTCATTGATCACATATGACCACGGAGTCACCTGGTCACCGATTTCGCCACCCGTTGAAGATGAAAATGGTAAGCGACGAGACTTATGAAATATAGTGGGTTTAAGTGTTTTATTTTAATTAAATAACCGCACTTAAATTTGTTTATCAAGACTTGAACAATCAATTAAAAAATAAATAAATAGTCGTCGAAACTAGATTTGTAATTTTTACTTATAAATGTTTAATTGTACGACTAAAATGTCTTAAGATTTATTATTACTTATTTAAAGAAATTATTTTTATGCTTTATTCTCTCTACTGTAATTTTTGTATTATTGTTACAATTGATTGCATTGCTGATAAAATCATTGTTATACCTAAGATATATAATATACGATCTGTTTATATCTCAGTATGATGATTATGAACCTAATAACATAGTTTTATACCTACTATTGATGCCGCAACAAATATCCTACTTAGATTACGAATTTTAAATGTGAAAATAATATGAGTAATTGATTACTGAATGAGTCATGATTTTTGTTCTATTGTATTTTTCACTTACGAGTCATGATATCATTTATTGTTTTGTATTTATTTTAAACAGTCTGAATCGAGCTAAATATAAGAAATGTTTTGGTTACATTAAACTTGACCATAACCCTGATACTCAATGAAACAGAAATACAGCAAAAAATTTATACGGACATCGAAGGGTTCACTCATATTTGGCCGTTAAAGCCGATGACGTTGTCATTAAGTACTAAATACTACAGAATTCAGCCGGCACCTTTGATTTTGGTCAATAAAACAAGTTGGTAGTTGTAAACGATGTCGCGGATTTGGATGTACTCCTTTTCCATAAAATGTTTGGTGACTGCATTTGCTGAATTACGAACCGTAAAGAAACAACCAGATAAACGGACATTTTATCTGATCACACTTATTTTTGACTATTTTAAGATTATTCAAATGCATGTATTTTACAGGTAAACCCTTCAATTGCCACATAGAGAACTCGTGCAGTCTTCATTTATGTCAGAAGTTCAGTCAGCTATATCCAGTTACAAGGTGAGGATAATTTAATCAGCTCAATTTGAAGTCATCTCTGTCAGCGGGAAATTTCTGGAATTTTGATATTAATCCCAGTAATAATAAGATTGTGTTTTGCGTGTGTTCGCTTTTCTCATGGAAGTGTGCAAACGGGAAAATCCTATTATTTTTAATCTTGTTTTAGGAATCGATTAGAGTGTGGCCGTTATGTAACTCAGTTGTTTATGTGTTTGTTTACATTTGCTTGTAAATAACCGTTAAACATTTTCAATAAATTGCCTGAAATTAATATATTTCAGGCAACAACATCCGATCGGCATGGAATTACGTAGACGCACCTTTTTTAGATTTATTTGATTAATTATGTGAAAATACTGTGTTTAGAGTAAACAAATAAAAAAAGGTTATCGTACTTAATATTTGCCGTATCAATTGAACGCGGTAATCAGATAACCTTATCAGACCTAATTTGTATGTTGATTTATTTTTTAAGTACGTTTCTATCTCCAATCCAAATAAGATTAATAACTCGGCTTAGTTTATAAACAATTGATTGAAGTCATTGGTAATTAAGGAATAACTTTTTTACAGCCCCCCGGGAAATGTCATAAATAACGATTTGAGGTAAAAGAGAGAGTTATAGAGAATGCTTTTTGTGCGTTATGTTTAGGGTGGTATTTAGATTTGCAAAACAAGGGTGCTTTTTGAGTTTTTCTTCATCGTCATTCATTGGATCACAGCCTCATATCATTTGCACGAGTTTTTATCACGTCCTGGGCTTAGAATTAATGGAGAATTCTACTACATATTTAGATTTACCCGTTTATGACGGCGGGTGGCTTAATTTACTACAAAAGTGTTGCGTATTTTATGTAGAAGACATTAGTTATTTGTATGTGTTTATGTGTGTGCACATAATTGAGGAAAATTAAAAAATACTTGCCGCCACGATTTTCACTTATTTTCATTTACGGCACTCTGGTGTTATATTGTTTGATGAGTGGGAATAGTTTTCCTGAACGCTTGTAGGTTTTACTCAACAATGCTTATATGCGATCTGAAGGGTTTAACAGATTAATGCATCGTGTTTTATTAGAGTTAAGGGGGTGAAACCACGTCATTTGAGCCTTATTCAAATATAATGAATGGCAACGTTTGCATTGGTGTTGCTATAAACAAAACCCTTAGAAAACGTGGACTTAAGATACTGTGTTTGTTACCATTTTGGATTTTTGTTAACCTAATTAACTTATAATCTTGGGTCCGTGTCATAAGGCCGTAAGTGTTTAATCAGGTAACATCGGTGCGGCGATATACTACTTGTTAATTTTATCTTACGTCGTTTCTAGATCCGCCAGCATCATGAGCTCGAAATCGGCTCCAGGCATCATAATGGCCACCGGTGTGATGGGCAAGTCCCTCAAAGGCATCCCTGGAGTGTACCTCAGCCGAGACGCGGGTCTCACGTGGAAGAGGATTCTCAAGGACTATTATTTCTTTAACTACGGAGACCACGGCGGCGTACTCGTGGCCGTTAAATACTTTAAATCCAGGGGCGAAACACGAAGGATACTGTATTCCACCAATGAAGGCATGGAGTGGAATTCATACGAGTGAGTGGTTTAGTTCTTGCTTTGCCAAAAAAGCCATAATTTAGCAATGTGAAAATTGTAACAATTTAATAAATCCCTAAACCTTGGACAGAGCCCCCAAAGTTCTGTCCGTGGTTTTAGAATCTGCCATAGAAATACTTCAGTGGTTAAGGCTGTACCGGGAACCCAATTGATAACCAAATACTTATTTACAGATTCAACGAGGACGAGCTGCGCATTTACGGTCTCATGACGGAGCCGGGCGAGAACACGACTACATTCACCATGTTCGGATCGGCAAACGAGCAGCACCAATGGATCATCATCACCATTGAACTGATGAAAGCTTTCGACCGTAACTGTACCGACGGCGACTACAAATTCTGGTCTCCTTCGCCACCCAACTCCACCGTGTCTTGCGTCCTCGGAAAGAGAGATGTCTTCCAAAGGCGACTTCCGCACGCCGACTGCTACAACGGCGTTTCCTACGTTCGCTCCGTCAGACGAGAGCGCTGCGAGTGCGGCCGAAGAGACTACGAGTGCGATTTTGGATTTATCAATTCGAACAACGTCTGCATTTTCAACCAGTCCATTCCGGCGGACAAATACGACCCCTACGCGGTTCCGCCGGAGTGCGAGCCCGGACACTTCTACAAGCGCACGAAGGGCTATCGGAAGATCGATGGAGACGTTTGCATGACGCCCTACTACACACCTTACGAACCGGACCTGATCCCTTGCCCTCTCGAGGAACCGCCCGGCTTCATCTTGGTCGCTTTACGAGAAAAGATCGCTCGCATCGACCTCGTCGACAACTCCACCGTCGTTCCGATCAAAGGCCAGCAGAACATAGTGGCGATCGAGTTCGACATGAAGAATAACTGCATCTATTGGGCCGACATCGAGGTCGATAAAATCAGCCGACAGTGTTTCAACAACGGGGAAAAACAGGAGATCATCGTCGATACGGACTTGGCCAGCATAGAGGGCATGGCGTTGGATTGGATCTCCAACGTTCTCTTCTTCGTGGACGGTTCGAGAAAGAAGATAGAGGCGGTCCGAACGGATCTATCCAGTCAGGGAAGAATGAGGGCGACGATCTTAGACTCCAAAGTTCTGTCCAAGCCGAGAGGCATCGCCGTGCATCCGAAGGCCGGCTACCTGTTCTGGACCGACTGGGACAGGAAAAACCCGTCCGTCTCCAGGTCCAACTTGGACGGTTCCGACGTCAAGAAACTGTTCACGAACCCGGTCGTCCAGTGGCCGAACGGCATCACGATCGACCAAATGTCCGAGAGAATATACTGGGTCGACGCGATGGAGGACTACATCGCGAGTGCCGATCTGGAAGGGAAGTACTTCAGAAGGATCCTGTGGCACGACGAGAAAGTTTTCCATCCGTTCGCGGTCGCGGTGCTGAAAGACAAAATGTACTGGGACGACTGGAAGGCCAAGTCCATATTTATCGCGAACAAAGACACCGGCGCGAACGTCATCACGATCAACGACTCGTTCAGCGGCCTGATGGACCTGAAAGTGTTCTCGCACTTCATGCAGCACGGGAGCAACGCGTGCTCCTACAAAAACACGAGTTGCAACTATCTCTGTCTCGGGGCGCCGGGGAACAAGTTCAGCTGTCTGTGCCCCGACGGCTTCAAGATGGTCGACGGGAAGTGCCTCTGCCCCAACGGCTTGGCGCCGGCTTCGAACATGACGTGTCCGAAATTGAACGGAACGTGCGGGCCCGTAAGTCTTTCAGGCGACGCTCAAACTCGACGTCGAACACGAACCATCGCGTTAATAACGAGAGCGAACGTTGTTCTAGAACGAATTCACCTGCAAGAACGGCATGTGCATGACGAGCACCTGGCGCTGCGACGGCAACGACGACTGCGGAGACAACTCGGACGAGGCGGGCTGCGTGTGCGAGCCTCCCATGGTGGCCTGTTCCGACTCCAGCTGCTACATGCCCCAATGGAGGTGCGACGGAGACATCGACTGCCCAGACATGAGCGACGAGAAGGGTACGTTTGGCGTCTATGGATCTAGAAATATTTATTCGTCAATAAAAAGCTGGTTCGGAATACTGATTCATTAATATGGCTAATATGTAGCAGGTACGCGAGAGAGACGACATCTTTCCCCAACAAACCAAGAAATACGCCTTTAACCAACTTTTAGTCTCGGCTCGCCAAGGCACGCAACGCTCGATCCAATAGTTCCTGAAAGGGACGAGTCCCCTCGGGAACTATCGCGAACGGGGACCCACTCGCGGTGGTATTATTTGTGCGTTGCATTATAGCTGTTTCTATTTGATACAATTTGCTCTGCATTAGTGTTTCCAATCCCGCGGGATTTTGTTGGATTGACTTCGTAACGTCGATTCGTCTAAACGGCTACGCAAACGCGTCTTTGTAACGCAACGGCTGGTTAAACGCGGGCTCGAAAGACTGGCTGGTTTATTATTTAATTGCATAATTAATTCGGGACAAAACATAATTTTTAGATTGCGGTAAGCAGAATTGCACCGAGACTCAATTCCAGTGTCAAAACGGGCAATGCATAGAGAAGAGATGGGTCTGCGATGGAGACAACGACTGCAGGGACGGGTCTGACGAACGAAATTGTACGGTAAGTGCACCGTCCCTACACGTCTGTCTCTCGGCGCGGGAGGCAAATTCACTGCCTAAAAGCCAATATTATAAACCTCAAAGATCAATTTCGAATCGTATTCCAGCATCAAACACCGAAACGCCCCGACAGTCTGAGCTGCAGCTCCCGAGTGTTCGCCTGCGGGAACGCCTCCGACGCCCTCTGCATTCCCAACTCTTGGGTGTGCGACGGGGAGAGGGACTGCCCCGGCGGCGAAGACGAAACCATGGACAAGTGCCTCAACTCCACCTGCGCCCCTTACATGTTCCGATGCCCCAGCGGAAAGTGCATCTACAACTCGTGGGTGAGGGCCGGAATTAGCGCTTTACGATAATATTGTTAGACCCAAAAATATAACATATGTATATATGTAAACAACCTATTTTGATATGACGAAGACAAACAAGTTACGAGTTTATCGCGGTTTACGGATTCGATTTCCTCAAGGAAAAAAATTATTAGTAAATACGATTTTAACGATCTCACTTCGAACAAAACCAAACACAAATTTATTAATAATGGGTTTTATTTTTCAATAAATACATGTTTTTATCACTGTTGTAAATATAAAAAAAATACACACACTTTAAAATGAAATTGAGATTTTTATAAAACGCAGGTCTGCGACGGGGAAAACGACTGTGGGGATCACGAATCGTCGGACGAGAGGAACTGCTCGTCGACCGGCCGCTCCAAGCTGATCCCTCGCCTCGACGACAAACCCGACTTCCACACGAACGGCTCCTGCCTGGACTGGATGTTCAAATGCGAGAACGGGAACTGTTTGCCTTATTGGTGGGTATTTTGGAGCGAGAGAGGTCGGATGTCGCCCTCTCTCGCTCAGAGGCTAAAGGCTCTGCCCTCGATGCAGGTGGAAATGCGACACCATAGACGACTGCGGAGACAACTCCGACGAAGCCGCCTGCGGCCCGGTGGAGCCCGCCAAACCTGCGCCGGAGCACCCGCGGCAGAAGCAGAAGTGCGGGAAGGACCAGTTCACTTGCTCACCGGGTAACTCCAAACGCGACGGGTCACGCTCCGAAGACGAACGTTTGCCTAAACATTGATGTGCCACTGTCGCTCCAGGCGTGTGCATCCCTCTGGCGTGGGTGTGCGACTCGGCCGTGGACTGCGAGGACGGAGCCGACGAGCGCGGATGCGCGCACTCGTCCGTCCCGCTCTCTCCCGCGCGATGTGACAGGGACGGCACGCCCTGCAAGGACGGCAACGGCTGCGTCGCCCTCGCCAAGGTGTGCGACGGAGTCTTCGACTGCGCCGACGAGAGCGACGAGAGCTTCTGCGTTCGGGTGAGGGGGACGTCCGGAGAGGATCGCGTCTCGCGGTTCCTCGGCCTTCGTATTAAAATTGCGACGTTTCAGAGTCTGCCGCGTCCCGGAAACTGCTCGGACAAGTTCATCGAGTGCGACGACGACGACGACGGCACCAAGTGCCTGTGGCCCTCGATGCTGTGCAACGGAAGAAGTGATTGCTACGACGGAAGCGACGAGAGCAACTGCTCCAGCGGCGACTCGCATCCGTCTCCGGTAATTTAGATGCCGCTTCCCTCGTAAGCGAACCGCCGCCTCGCTCTGCCGAAATCGATCGTGACGCGTGACTTTCAGCCGCTGAGCATCGGCGTGGACCAGTCGACCATCAACTCGACGAGCTTTCTGATCTCCTGTTGGATGGCCCAGCAGAAACTGGTGATGTACAACTTCCTGCCCTCCATCGCCAAGGTGTCGGACGGCGTCTGGAAGAACATGACGTGGATCAACGACAGCGTGTATCGGTGAGTCGGAGCCGCCGCCGACCGCGGTTCGGTCTCTCGGGCCCGCTCTGATCCTCCGCTTTCCTCGCAGATTTACGAACTTGGAGCCCTACACCAACTACAACGTGACGTTCTACATCCAGGACAGCAAGTCGAACCAGATCTACGCTTCACACAAATACGTGAACACGAGCACCGGAGAAGGAGGTATTTGGCTCTCCTCGCTTCGATCGGGCCTACGCAGAGCCTCGCACGTCATTCGGGTGTCCGCTTTCAGAACCGTCCCCGCCCCGACGCCTCACCGTCCGCCAGATGATCGGCAGCCGCGTGAGCCTCCTGTGGGACCCGCCCGCGGCCCCGCGGGGCGTAATCACGCACTACACGGTGTACTTCGTGCCCCCGTTGCCCCCCATGGAGAAGGTGGTCCCGGCCGGAGTCGGGAACGCCACGGTCGCCTACACCCTCGAAGCCTACTTCAAGCCGGACACCAATTACTCGTTCTGGGTGAGTCGCGGCTCGGGCGCGCTCGCGAGTGATCCCCTACGCCTGTTCACCGGCTCCGTTCACTTTCCCGACAGGTGACGGCCTCCAACCGGGCGTTCTCCTCCAACTCCACGGACATCGCGTACCTGGCGTTCGACGACGTCGGAGACGTGGACGAGATCGTCAACGTCAGCCTGGCCCGGCTCAACGACACTGCGGTGTCGCTGCGGTGGCACCGGCTGCGGGGCGTCGAGGGCTACGTCGTCGTCGTGCGGCTGCCCTCCAACTACGCCGACCCGGAGCCTCTCAAGACCGACGCCGACAACGTCACGCGTGAGTCGATTCCGCCTCGAATACATATGCGTCGCGAGCGAAGGCTCTAGTCGCCAAATTAAAATATTATGAACGTTTTCCAGTGACCGACCTCCCCCCGGGCGTCCAACTGTACGTGGACATCAAGGCCTACAAGGACGACGTCGTCGGCCGACCCTTCACCGTCCCCGTCACCACGGGAGGGAAGGCGCCCGAAACTCTGAACGTGACGGCGACGCTGCTCCGGGAGAGGGGCACGTCGGTGCGGTTGTCTTGGAGTCCGCCCTCCCCGGCCGAGGAAGGGGCCGAGGAGCCGGAGTACGAAGTCCACTACACGGACATCGCCAACTTCAAGGTCGCCTTCGGCAAATTGGCCAACGGTGCGTCACGAGGCTTCGACGGGCGATCCCGAGCGACGGACTCTCGAATAATTCGCCCGCGCATTTCAGACACGAAGCTGATGACGAAGAACGCGGGCATCGTGATCGACGGCCTGAACGCCTGCGAGACCTACATGTTCACGGCGGGTCTTCGGGGAGGCCCCCTGGCGCCCGTCGTCGGCGTCATCACCGGGGAAGATGACAGGCGAGTGGAGTATTCACATTTATCCATCGGCCGTTTCGATATCCAATTTTTACGTAAACGAAACGTTTCAGGGCACCAGTCAAGGACTTGAAGTTTGCGTATGACGAGAAGAAATCCCACTTGAAGATCTCGTGGAGGGCTACCTGTGACGTCATCAGACATCCCGTCGTCTACCGGGTGAGTACCCAGAACTGGGGTTTGATTAATCGCAAAAATGATCGACGGACGTTCGAAGGGAATGATAGACATCGAGAGATCCGGTTCTCGCTGTCGTTGCGTGTTACAATATTTTATTTTAAATTTAATTATCAATTTTTGGTGTTATAATACTCTCCATGATAAAACAAAATGAAATATGCATCGTTTTTAATTCAAACATCACATATAAAACAGATAAAATGAAATCAATTTGCAGCTAGAGATAACGGAGAAAACCCGCGGCCTCACGAGCCGCTACCAACTGGAAGCCAGCCGGAACGTGTCTCTGTCCCACACCATGGTGCGGGTGCCTCTCGGGGGAAGATACCACATTTGCGTGCGGGTGAGGGAGATGCGAGATTTATTATCGCTTTGGCTTCGGTGGGCGTTCAATATAATCGAGTGCGTGTCCTCAGACGGCGGCGAAGGGCTCCCGCGACTCGTGCGCGGAGACCCGCAGCGGGGAGCTGGCGCCTCCTCGCCGGGTGCTGGCCTGGCTCTCGCCCAACGGCCACGTCATGATGTCCTGGGACCATCCCGAGCACGACGACGCCCTCAAGTATGTCTTTAAATATTCCCTCATGCTCTTCCGTGCTCTTCGTGCGTTCCTTTGGCGCCGCTTCATTTCCAGTGTCGGTAGTGGTTCCTATCCTTCCAGACCGAAGTACCAAGTGGTCGTCTCGAGCAAGGAGATTCCCGAGGACCTGCTCCGGCCGACCGAGGACATGTTGACGGCCGAGACCGAGTTCTCCCCCTTCCTCGTGAGCGTCCCCGTGGGGACCGCCGGGCCCCTGTACGCGGGCGTTCGCACCGTCGTCGACGGATACTACAGCGACCTCAGCGAGGTGCAGACCATCGAGATGCTGGGTGAGTCATCCCCGAGCTTTCGAAGTAGTTAATTTTCAGCATATCAGAGAATGTGGAAACGTCCAATACGTAAATGTTGTCCTTCAGGCGCCGAGGCCGAGGGGCTCTCGACGGCCTCGGGCGCCGTGTGGTGGGGCGTGGCCGGGGCCTGTGCGGCGGCTCTGGCGCTGGGCGGAGCTCTGCTGCACGTGCTGCTGCGCAACCGAAGGCTCAACCGGTCCTTCCTCCGCTTGGCTGCCACGCCCCGCTACGACAGCCGCCGGGGGCAGGCCACCATCGACCACGGTCAGTTTAATATACGCGCAATAATCCAAGCGACCGATAGATCTCACAGAAGCAATAATTATTATTATTATTATTCTGGCAGAAGACGACGACGTGCCTCCCATCCACGGATTCTCCGACGACGAGCCTCTGGTGATCGCGTGAGGGTGATTTTGTGATCTCGTGAACCAAGAAATTGGCAGACTTTTTGGAAATTATATGTTTTACTTCTGATGGAGCAGTTATTTTGACATTTTGGTTCTAAAATTTATAGTGATTTTTTTATTTTTATTTTTCGATAAGTCTGTCCGTCACCTGTGTATGTAAATATTAGGCCTCGGTGGCCGTTGTGATTAAAAGAAATTTGTGAATCTTTACCGGGTCTTCTTATCCACAGAACGACACCAGTCGCGTAAAAGTATTATAGTTTAACTAGTTTTAGTTCGATCGTCGGGCGATTCGATTCTCTTCTAGAGGAGTTTAGTACAATTAGGGTTAATCGCTCATTTCGTGACGCGGCTGTTGACTAGAAGACATTACGTCTAATTAATCCCAAACTCAAGTTCGAGACCAAAGATTTCGCGAACCTTAGGATTAATATGTATCATATAAATGCGTATAGATAATTTATTTTTGGTGGACTTTAATCGACGCCCGATTCAGTTAATTTTGCCAAATATCTAAGTGAGAGGTAGCTCCGGCTCCGATCTCGACGTTCCGATTCCTTCGTAGTTTTAGTTCCTAAGTGAAATGCCTCTAGCGTTCTTATGATTTTATTTATTTGAATGTTACTCTGATAGCTAAATTCGTATTGTAATATTTATATTAGTGACGTAGACGTCGCTCACGAAGAAACATGTTTCGAAGGTTCTAAATAAATCTTCTTAAATCTATTTGTGTTTTATTATTTTGTATCCCAAAGAAATAAATTAGTTCAGCATGTCTCGAACTGCTCCAGCCGCCCATTCCAGAACGGGTGCCGTGAGAATGAGCCCGTCTCGCCAGACGGCCACTCCCACTACGGATTGACGGTCACCGCTCGTACATAATAGCGGACCTCCAACGCCGGTCTGTAATTTAAAAAAAAATCTAAAGCAATACCGTGTTTAATAATATCTGAACGGACGATACAGTCATGCGCAGACAACAAAAACGAGCAATTATTTCACGAAGGAAGCAAAAACGCGTGTGCGCAATGTCCCAGTGGGGTTTTACAGACTTCAGACGGCACATGTTATTTTTAATGTGAAATGAATTACCACAGACCCCCGTGTCTTCACCGAGGCACAAAAGGCGTCAGTCGGTAGCTTCACATCAAGTTTGTTGAGACGCACGTTGCACACTTTCGGTGAGAGAATTGTCGCTCGCTGCCAACGCGGCCTTTGTCGAATCCCTAAAACAATTATTGTATAATTAAATACCTAAACAGAGTTGGTACACGGAGAAATCTGTCGAATCGATTGTATTGGTCCCATTTCCAGAGTTAAATATACTTCTTTATTGACCTTCCTACTCCAGCCATTACTTCTGTTTTTTAAATGAAGCAATATTGTTTTATTAGAATTTATTCGTTATGTACAAATTTAAATTTATGTCTCAGAAAAATAAAAAATAAAATATTCTATTCGATATCACAACCTAGCTTATACATGCCGCACTGGTTCGTAGGGACATTTTGCCACTGATTGATGAACCGGTCATGTCCTCTAAAAGTGAACATAATTTGAAGTCTAAAGGGTTGAGGTCTGGGCTAGATGGGGGCCAGTCTTCAGCTCTTATAAATTCTGGAACGTTGGTTTCAAGTCAGGCTTGGCTAGTTCGTGCCTTGTGACCAGGTGCAGGATTATGCTGGAAAGTCCACGGTATATTTTTTAAAAGTGTATAGCTGAGAGGTTTTACAGCATGTTTCAAGTTGTCTTGATACACTTTAGCTGAAGTTTTAATTTTTTTTCACAAAAACTGTTGTTTTGACTCGTTGATAAGACACGCCCCACCAAACCATCACTAACGCAAGATGATGATCTTGTTATACTTTTCCGACCACTAGAGCTTTAGCACTGTGAGCGTACATTTTATCGTTTTGTTCTCCGATCGTGAAACTTTTTCTATCGATTATTATATTGCTGTGCTTTTCAACTACGACAGAAGGCGTTTTGATCGATCCACTCTTTAAGTGTAAATATTAATTTAGGGCATATCCTACAGGACATCGATGATAAGCGCCAAGCTTCAGGTCTTGTTGTATAATACGCGTCCTTGCGGGAATTTGTATTTACAAATTCCCGAAAGGACTTTGTAATTGTAAATGTTCGTGCTGTTAGATTTCTAACAGCACGAACGTGCCCTGATCTTTTCTGGTTTCGACAGACGAACAGAAGTGTTGTTGTATCTGTTAATAGTACGGTATACGAACATACGGCTGATACCAAGCTTTTGAAGTGTCTGGAATAAAACCGACGGCTCCATACACACTTTTTTAACACCACATTCGGTATTGTAATTTGATAATGAGCGTGAAAAAATATGTGAAATGGCGCAAAATGGAAATATGTTTTTAAAATAATATTCCTACGTGTTCCAA
Organism: Pieris rapae; assembly: GCF_905147795.1. Taxonomy (NCBI): domain Eukaryota; kingdom Metazoa; phylum Arthropoda; class Insecta; order Lepidoptera; family Pieridae; genus Pieris; species Pieris rapae. The sequence continues at coordinate 10,224,478 of NC_059521.1, read as the reverse complement.
ATTCAAAATAATTAAAACGTAAAATAATATGTAACAGCATTTATGGCCAGAATGTTTAACAACTGTCAGTTCTGGTAAAATTATATAAACACGCCTTGCAGGTTGCATTTCCAAAACAAATGGCAAGTTCCCAGATTACCAGATTAAAAATCGATGAACCGGTACAAGCTTAATAGCGCAATATTATAATTTTAAAATGAAATAAATAATTTGTTTATAAAGCTTTAATTAGACTGATGTAGAAAGTAATTATTTAATACTTGTATCAATTATAAAAAAAATATTTTAGTAGACGTTTATAATAAATGTAATAAGTGATTTTCAAACCTTCATCGTAGCCGCCCCAACCTACAAAGTAGCACTCATCACCGAGGTAAGGATCTGACATGCAAGCGGGTTGTACGAGGCTTCCCAAGATCAATGATCGAGTCCAATGCTAAAAATATACAAAATATTTTGAAAAAAAAAAAAAACTGGTTTGGCGACGGGATAGATTTGTGATTTAAATATTATTGGCACCGTAAGACTAACTTATGGTTGCCTGCAAAGCCAAAGCCAAAGCCTAAGTTGTTCTATACTTTTAACCAGTGTTGGAATACTTTTGAGATATAAAACATGATACGTACTAAAACAGCTAAATTATGATTTAGTTGTCCAGGTTTATACTGCGGGTGAGTTATTACATTTGTAACGCGATGTTGAGATGGAGTATTATCGTCGGACAGGTCAAATATACCAGCTATTATATTTATTTCACCTGCTGATGTTCTGTAATAAATTTATTGATTCAATTATAAAACTATTTAACTGTTTATACCTAGATTCCTACTTATATTTATTATTTTGTTACAACTTTCATAAGGTAAAGATTACATAAACAATACTTTTCAGTTAATAGTACGTAAGTATTAGCCTGTCTAATGTTCTATCTGTTTCTTTTATAATATAATGAGAAAAAAGAACCGTACCCATGAACACAATCTGCGGCTGTGACGGCAGCGCGCGGGTGAACCAAAGTTGCATAGCAAAGGATACTTTGGCGGCTCCTTGTTAAGACGACCAAGACCAACCAAGGAGTAGAACCTTTACCGACTTCATTCAGCTCTTTTTCTAAAAAATATGTTTCACTACATTGTATGCTATAGCTACAACCAAAAGCTCTACTCAAGCATAGCGAAACAGTAATGTAAGTAGTTTGGTGCGGTACAATTTGCTGGTATTACCAAGAGTAAGCAACTTTAAAGAACTAGCAACGCGGATACCTACGTAAAAACATACAAAACTTAAAGATGAAGCTTCTGAAATTTAAATATTTTGGCTAAATAAAACTTTACGTACCAGTATCATAAACATTGTTTGAACTTTTTCCACAGTTCCTATAAACTTGTTCATCCATGTCAACATACTCCTCATAGTCTACCATTAGACTGGGTGCAGCTTTATATGGGTTTATTTCCATCGACTTATCGTTCTGAAATTCACTCTGAGTCGTTTTGCGTACAAATCTAGTTTTATTCGGTACTAAGTTAAGTAATTTGAAACCATGTAAAACTTGAAAGTCTGGCTTAGAACTGAAACTGACGACACTGCTCCCAGAATTCTCCCCGGCAGGAGTAATTTTGTACGGTTTTAGTCTACTTTCAGATATCGCCATTGGACGTCCTGTACATATTAAATTAAATTATTTACTTTTACTTGAAAATATATATTTAAAAATAAAACGATTTTTATGAAGAGAGAATGGCATGTGGACTTTTAAAACAGCTTAAAGTAAATACAACTATATCAAAACAAATACATTAATTTCCAAGATTTTAAATATTTTTTTTAATTATTAGCTCACCTAGTCTTGGATCTATTGTAGAATAGCCGAAAGAATCTTCGCCTTCTTGACTAACTTCATCTGAGCCACTAAAAAAATATCCACCAGTAGGTTTGATAAGTGTCCATCCCCTATTATGCTCTGAGCCTATCAACCCACCTGGTTGTGGTACTTCATCTGCGTACTCTTCGTTACTATAATCAAAGTTTGAGTCACTGTTTTGGGCACTGATGCTTTCGGGAGAAGAAGGTTTTCTAAATTTTAAATTCTTTATATTCCAATACGGATCAAAATTATCTTCTGGAGTAACTATTCGCTGGGTTATCGCTGGGGATGTAGTTGTAGACATTTTTGCTTCTGAAGTTTGTAACTGATATTTACGCTTCAATAAAGCATTTCTTTGCCTCATAGCCGGGTTTTCACGTTCGTTGTTATCAGACCTACGGAATCGCCTGTGATGCTTCGTGGAATCGGGGAAATATATTTCTGATTTATCATATGTTTTTAAGGGCATTATACAACAAACTATTAACTCGTTATGTATGTATTGTGAACCTGAAAGTGGCCTGTAAGAATAACAAATAATTGTCATTTGAATTAAAAAGATGAAATATGATAAATATAAAATACCCTATATGATTTATTTAATGATTGCTTACCGACCATTAAAAGAATATGGAATACCATGACTGTTCCTACAATTTATTGCTTTAATAAATGTACAAATACTTTCACTGTCCTGTATTTTATTCACTGCTCCGGTTACAATGGATTTCGGTATATTTATGGCGTCTTTGGCACTTTCTTGTAATTTAGTTTCATGGTTTTTAATCTTATTATTATTTTCTTCTAAGTCATTATCATTCTCATCCGGAAAAACAAAGTTCAAGACGTCCTCAGTTTTTGGCATAGCACTACTAGCCGTTGGATCAGTAAATGATACAAAAGAACTAGCATTTTTTGGCTGGTCACTTTCCGTATTGATGAGTTTATCCTTATTCAAATCGTTTTCTTGATTTGGCATTCCCAAGGCAGATTTATCTTTGAAATAAATAGAGAATGAGTTGTCATTCTCACTTCCTTTCAAATTACTCTCACTCTTGCCTTTGACTGTATCGAAATGATCTCGAAAAACAACTTTAGCGCTCTCATCCGTTTCGAATTCACTAATATCTTCGAACTTTGGTTGTGGTGGCGCTATATTCTGCAATTGGGCCACCTTTTCATGCAACCACCAGAATTCACCATTTATTTGTGATGAAACTATGTGGCAATATAAAAGTGAAATTAATATTTTTTTGTACATTGTTTCGGCTGTCGCGGCTTCGATAGGAATCTGCACTGTGTAACAGTAACAGCGTAGCGCGTTCAAATGTTAAAAGTGCAGGATGTTGCGTGTGCACATCTGTTATCGGGTAATTTTCAATTGTCAAGTCGATTCGATTCATGTGCGACAATTATGATTAATGCGTGCTACTCAAACGCAGTTTGCGTATAATTCGCGTTCAAGTATTAAACAATATTAGGGCATGAGTAATGTAAAGTACAGTTGCAATGTATAGTTAATTGTATCAATTATATTAAAAAAAATATAACAACTAAGTTGTTGTATCGCGTGGCTCACTAATATGTCCTAAGATTAAAGAAGAGGACCTGTCAAGCGCTCTTTGGTATAGGAAAGCCAATATCTTATTTTTTTATTGTGTTGCTGCTTTTTCAATATTTTTATTTATACATGAGATATCATGTGCAGAACATGACATTTACGATAGAAACTTCATTCTTTGATAATGGAATTATCGCAAAAATATATTCATAAATCACTTCGTACATGATTGTACAGTTCTATTAAGTTATTATTGACAAATTCAAATTAATTATAAAGTTTAAACATGACCTACATTCTCTTCATAGAAATGAGGTCTTGCGTTCCATAATTCTGATTCACAATAATTGAGATTTTTATTGTTACGTTCTTAGTTGATTGTTTGCCATTTTCCTTATTTATTAATGGCCTAAAATGATTCAATACCTCAATCTTATTATGATTTTTGAGTGACGATGTTTATGATGCATCGTTGCTCATTAACACTTAATATTTTCACTGAATAATATTGTTTATGAGAACCGAAGCATGGTTACATTTCGAATATTAAAAAAAACACAAAATTATCCGTGTTAAACAGATATGGATAAAACAAAATGTTTTTTTTTCAGTGAAATTATTGTTTTATAATATTTAAAAATTATAATATTATTTAACCTATATAATATATAAAGAATTAGGTTCGATGCTGAAAAACTAACAAAAAGCGAAGAGGGTAAATTTAATTTTCTTAAACATAACATTGTTTCGAATTCGTATGTTCGGAAAATCAGTTTCGCTCGACCGAAGATTTGTTGGTTTGATCTCTCGCTCAGTGGAAAAGCTTGAAAAGTTGGCGAAAGAGAATATTTTATTTAAGAAACAAATCACCTTTGAGGCAGGTTTATATCCCTAAAGATTAAACCTAAGTAGATCTATGCTTTTGGCTTTCAAAGTTCGTACGGTATGCGATATGTATCTATCAATACTGATATTTGTATGAAGTCCTGTAAATCAATGGTAAACATCGTGTGACATTTGCTTGGGATTCTAGAATAGAACTTATATAGACTTAGGTGTCTAGAATAGAACTTACCTACAATTGGTTGCCCGACAATATTTCGGCGATATTGCTATCAATTTGTAGATTTTAAATATAAAGGTTTCTTCAAGATGTTTATTTTCACAGTACGAGCTTATTTTTTATCGTTCAAATAAATATACAGTAGAACACAGGTGGAACAAGGGAGCGATGTTCGAAAGTCCTCAGCGTTGAGATCTTGCCGAAATAAGGCGATAGAAATGTAAAGTTTAGTATAAAATTTCCGAGGCAGCATAAAGGGTAAGAATGAACGTCCAGAAAAGTTAAAAGTTTTCTTTAAAGGAAGTGTTAACTGCATCGCAAAATATCTTTATACGCGTCGTTTGTAGTAAAGTTTACGAAATGTTTATAGCAAATCGCGGTACTTTTTAACTTGTTCAATCCTGTAGTTTGTCGGACCTCCATTAAAAATGTACATTCTTCGGAGTAAGCTTCACAGAATGTTAAGCAGAGTATGTTGGCGGGAAACCGCACAGCACCTCCACGCTTTTCAGCTAAAGAGATTTGCTAAAATACTAAAACGTTTTGGTTCACCACCAAAAAGGAACCTTACTCCAAACAAATAGGAGCTATTTTATATTATCCTGCCAAGTTGTTCGGTCAAATCTAAACGATGCATAAGCATATTTTTATGTCTGTTTCGGGTTTATATTGCGCCTGCAGTGAATTCAAAGCCGGTTCTGAAATATGCAAGAGATCTCGCGCTCGTATAGTTTTATTTAATTCGTGTACGGAATATGAATGTTCATGAAGTTTTAACGCATTCTCTGAATGGACAGGCTATGAATATATTATTGACTACTATATATACTATGACGTTAAACTAGAAATGTGTATTTTACCTATTTTGATAATAGCATAAAGGTATATCATACTTATACTGCATGTACTAAAATATAGAGCGTGGAGTCCCTCCGTGCGACAAAAGAGAAACTGAGGCGTAGAAATTGATTTTTAGTGAAATCATATTGTTTCTTTAAGACAAAATTTATTACATATATAACATTGCTTACAACTCATAATTGATCGCATCTTTTAATTATCATATTCGAATGGGGACATATCCAAATCTATTACATTTGCAATGGGAACTAAAGTTGTAATATTTGCATGATACGTCATTAATAGTTCTAGTGAAATAGATAATGTTGTACCGTTAGGAATGTTTACTATTTCAGATATTGAACACAAATTGGAAATGAATAATGGGTCCTTTCAGGATAGTCGCACCTAATTCATATGAAAACTAGTTAAATTACATACTAGTAATACATATTTTTACAGGTCGAGCGTAATAAAATCTCTTATTCCTACAAAATCACCATTAAACGGATATACAAGAGTTTACGGCTGAGTGCATCTGAACCACACAACTGTAACTACTGCCCTCTAGGGTCTATTTCGGCTGAAATAGAGTACAACTACCCAACTTCCCTTAATTAAGCTATAAAGTAACTAATATTTATGTCTTATAGTAATTTGCTTCTGAGTTACTAATGTTGTAAACGTAGTTTAAGTATTAAAGTTTAAAGTATCGTCCAGATCAGCAGTTTGGTAACTAGTTAACATATGAACATATTTCAAATGTATAGAATATATTATTTGGTGATTATTGCGATACTTCAGAACTCTGTTTTATAATAGATTATCATAGATCGTCAAACAAAAGTTTGAACGAAGATGTTTGATAGAAGATGTAACTTTTGTTTCTGTAGTTTGTACGAGTCCGTAACGGTCCGTAAGTGACACATTTGAACCGTTTCTATATTGCATCTGTAAAAACTCAACGATTTAACAGTGACAATTGAAAATTGTGATTAACGGAAGGCAACACCCGGCCACGATTTAGATAATATTAGTAACATTAAGAAAAAGGAACCGTACCTACATACTATTTCAGACATCAATAACATATAAAACAAGTAATTGAAATGAAATGAAATCCTTTATATACCATGCTAGTGGTACAATTAGATACATTAATTATAAAAATCCAAAAACTCATAACTTATGAAGACTTTTCTATGAATATTAAACAAAATTTCCGAATCGTATTTGGAAAAGACGTTTATGTAGAAACAACGAGTTAATAAGTTTCGATTGTTCCTAATAAAATGTAATGAAAAATATAACAGTCTAGGTGTAGGCAATCCTGCACAGTGCAGTGCCATATAGCACTATTTATCCACTTGCCTAACACAAGAAACACTTACAAAAATGTTCCTGCAGCCAGCGGTAAATTGTTACTTTCTGACCGCCAACCAATCAATTTTGTGTAATCCTAATAAAATCTGTATTTCTCACGCGCTCACACTTATGACTAATTTTAAGTTATAAACGATATTTTGGATCTGGGCTTTCATTTCCACCATCATTATACATTACATGCAATTATCGCGTACACAATTAACGCGGCAATTCGGTTTAACACATCCGGTAACTGCACTGTGTACTTAGTAGTATAAGTAAATAGAAAAACATTATCTATATAGCTATTATTTATATTTACTATTATTATGTTTTATCATCAAATGTCAAGGCATAATACAAAATACTATCCGTATCACCTCAACGTTCGTCGTTCCTTACGGCAGATTTTGCTACGAACCAGCACAATGTGGAACTAGCTGCCCACTGAAGTATTTCCGAACCAATTTGACTTAGGGTCTTGTAAAACAGGTTTTAAAGACGGGATAATGGATTTGGAAAAGCAACTGATTAATGGAAAAAAAGTGTTCTCAGGCGTAAATAATTTTAAAGGTTTGCCTACAATCTTAATCATATACTAACCATATTCTTTTGTTTTAAGTAGGGTAATATGATTTCTCGGGGTACAAAAGGTTTTCTAAAAAAAAAAAACAAATATGCCTACATAAATATTAAAATAGTATATTTATATCTAGATTTTATTTGCAAATCATTTATAATTGTATGATTACCTTACTAAATGTCACATCTACAACAACTTTAATAATTGTCATTGGTACTATGTAGGGTAGATAAAATACATTATTTTATCTGTATACTAATGCTTCTTTGCAGCAAAAACATGGAGTACTTGGCACAGTCACAATTTACGTTTAAGAACACTCAGAGCGACAGAAACAAAATAGTTAACTGCAAAGTGTAAAAATATCGGACATGGCAGGATTATGTAAACGGGTCTGCCGTAACTGGCAGTTAGCGACTCTTTAGTGCATAGCTTTGTTTATCAACCTCCACCACACCGAATATTGACTTGCTGAAGAATTTTGCTGAAAATGCAACTAAAATTTAGCGCTGCTCTGCTGTTTTATTTCAGTGACTTATTTCGTAATCATGTTAAACTACTATTATGCCAGTGTTTCGTAAAAGTAATTATAACTTTTTTTCCAATTTTTAATATACATATTATTAACTAACATACCCATTTCAAACCTAGTCACTCACTGATAAAAAGAAAACAAACGAAGAGTATATCAGTATAGTATCGAAAGGAGTGTTCTATGTCTGAAATTGAAATATATGTAAAGAAATAAAGGACATGACAAAGTTTAGAAATGTTTAGTTCTAGTAATAGATGGAAATGGAAATGGACAAGACACATTATGAGAGAAGATAAGTTAAATGGACGAAGAAAGTAACGGAATGGCTTCCTCGCAATGACAAAAGAAAACGAGGAAGACAAATGAAAAGATGGGAGGATGATTTGCGAAGAGTAGCTGGCCCTCATTGGATGCGTAAAGCCTGAACCAGAGAAGAGTGGAACTCCTTAGAGGAGTCCTATGTCTAAGGACAAGCTGAGTGACATTAATCGGCTTGTCGATTAATTATTAGTATTTATTTTTCTATTTTGTACATTATGTATGTAGTAAATACAGAAATAAAGGCTTTTTTATTATTATTATTATTACATACATTATTGGCTCAGCACAGCAGCGACTTGAACGCAGTTTTGGGAGGTGCAGGTTCGAGCCACTAGGCTTTATGTGTCTGTATTTCGGTGTCTTACTTATTCATATTTAAAATGGGCTGCAGATATTATGTCGATTTAACTCAGTTTGGGGATAAAGCAGATACGTTGCACGTCGTAAATTTCGTTCCAATTTTCTTCACTATACGAGGAAGTTATCAATGCGTACATTAAGATCTTCTTATGTGCCACTGTATATACCTCTGAGGCCCCGTTAAAACGCAACGTGACCCTGCTAGCCTCTTTGATTTATTTCTCGAGCAGCTGAGTGTCTGAAGTAAGTCCCACATATCCTTATTGCATTTAGTGCGGGGGATGCGTAAACGCATTTCCACCTTGGTATAAAAAAGGCCACCACTGCTCACTAAACTTTTTATAAAAAATTATGTATTATATATATAATAATTTCAAAGTCTAAACTAAAACGACAACTTTCACGCTCTATAAATCTTGAGAAAGAGAAATAAGAAAAAGCGTTGTTCACCCAATCGCATATAAGGGACACATTTATAAATCCACATTTGATTTATTTCATATCTTCAAGCCAGTGGGATTTCGTGAAAACGCTTTCAACGCCTGCCGTTTGCGATAACGTGGTGAATATAATTGTTACTTTTATGATATAACAACAATAATGGCGAAGTGGCGAAACAACCCTTTATTCGGTTTGACCTCATTTTTTACATCCGTTTAATTGATAGTTTTGTTATTAACCTCATATGCAACACGCACGATGATTTACTTCATTATATAAGCATGGTTTTCGATGTTATTTCGGGTAAACAAGAACTTCTACTCATTTCAAATATTGTCAACTAAAAAGACACATTTATCGATGTCAAATTTATACAATGCGTTGTCACAAGTATGCTTTCACGTCTATCATTATCATAAAATAGTACTTATATTAATTTCCATGATTAAATAAATTGTAAATGTTAGTTTAAGTTTAGATTTGACCTGATATTTTGGCTATCTGGCCATAAAGTTACATTTATGTCAGTACAATAATGAATCCGAGCACAATATTACTTTAGGGGTACCATAAAAGTGTATTAAAGGGATTGTGGTCCCGACTTGTCCCACGGGCCTGTAATGTATGGACACGAAAGAGCGAGGTTGTGATATATGGAAAGCCTACAGCTGTCTTTTAATTTAGGGTATAATATGTATTATTCGAACTTAGGTACTTTTAATACTTAAAGTACTTATTATACAGTTATTCAGCTTTGTATGTATGGATCACAAATGTATAATAACCAAGAGCATAATAGAAATTTTTCGAAATATCAATAATAACATTGTTTCAACTAACTTATCTCTTTTGGTCACATTCTTAATACTCTGAGACTGTTACAGAAATAGAGGATAGTATACTTTATTGGATATTTATGATTATGTTTGTAAATGCATAAGCTTGGAAGACAAAGTTATGACTAAATCAAGTAGGGGAAAATTCCATACATGCGTATGTTTATAATAGTTAGCCTGTAGGCAACTGCATCAGAAAAACAGAATACATGTTTAATAATTATTCATTTGTTTCTCATTTACATGCAATTTCAAACAAATAAAACGGGGTCGCTATATTTCTTTGTGGACGAGTTGAATGGCCCACTATTACTGCTAGTTGATGTTAACAGCGACCAGTAAAATAGGTACTGTAGAGAACAACTAACAACTTGCTCGTGAAACTTTTCATTTAATTTTCAGTTTTATGTAAATGTTTAATGGTATAACGAAAAATTCGTACAATGGGAACGATTGTTTTCCGGTATACTGGATTGTTTGTACCACAAGTACAAAACTGTGTGTGTGCATCTTTTATACCATAATATGTATGTTTTATTATAGGTTATTTTATCTTATCTTATCTTTAAGTACAATTTCAGCATCGCGTTGTTGTGTACAATAAAATTTTCTGGTTTTTGAATAATTTATTGTTGTTGTAAAATGTAAAATACTCAAGTACCGTATGCTATGCAAAATAAGGTTATGCTCGGCATATTTTAATCAGATATGTGAATGTTTTTAACATATTTTGCCAATAAATTAGACTACATTTATTAAGAAAGTAGGTTGTTTTGATCCTACAAACATACTTTGTTCTGTGTAATTTCTTTATTTGTTACAGATGAATAAATTTTTATTTATATTTAGATTCTTATAGGCAAGTTATCTATCAGTATTGTCTGTCTTATAATTTACAATAAATATTTATTCTGCCTTATAATTTTTATATGTGAAAGGCAACATTAGATGCTAGGTATTGGTCGTACGGATATTAGAAATAGCGAATGATTTGACAGATTTCTTTTTATTTCTAACAAAAAAGTTACTCAAAAGATCTCTTAGTAAGTTAATTGTACTGAAACGGCGAAAGAACATGCTGCCAGCTTTTGAATACTGAAAAACAAACGGGAAATAGAGGCTTAAAGCAATCTAAGTTTTAATCGTTGCACTGCGAAGCTGTCTTAATTACTCCACTTATTTAAATATTACTGGTGAGCTCGTTAAAGTTAAATTACTAAACATAATTTCCCTTTTAGACCTCGGTAATTTAGAAATAGATGTTAATAAATCTAAATGCTAACGTGGGCTGTTAAAGTTTAAGGTGATCTGTTTTCAAGAATGATAACATTTTCAATCGAATGTTTTTCTATAAGATGCCAGATTTAGATTATTACTGAGAAAAGACCTTTTTTGTTTAAATGTGCACACTTTAAGGAATTTTAATATTTTATAATAAAGTGCATTTGCCTTTGAAATGCCAATTTGCTGAAGGCGACCCGAAAAGAAGTTTTAATTGGGAGGTTATAGCTTCATTATTTATTTATTTCTTCTTCTAAGAATTGCCATGAACGGAAATAAAGTTAAAAATGCTATTACGATTCTGATATTAATTATAGATTATTCTGTGATCATAACTAGTGTATTCAATATTTGATTATAACAAGAAGCAAATTGAATACTCAATTAATTCAACAAAATAAACTAATATCTAGTCCCAAACAAATATTAGTTCAGCGCTAATGTTATGGCAGTTCCACAACTATAAATTATTTTACCGAAATGTTATTATACGTAAATAAATTAAATGATGCTGGTAAAACACCTAAAAAGTTTGGATAAACAAAAAGTGTATTCAATATTTGATTATAACAAGAAGCAAATTGAATACTCAATTAATTCAACAAAATAAACTAATATCTAGTCCCAAACAAATATTAGTTCAGCGCTAATGTTATGGCAGTTCCACAACTATAAATTATTTTACCGAAATGTTATTATACGTAAATAAATTAAATGATGCTGGTAAAACACCTAAAAAGTTTGGATAAACGCACACAGATTATAGTAGTTATATTTTTTTTCCTTTTTGAAGATACAGTGAAGATAGATCACGACGTCCTTACTCCTTAAACTATGAACAATTTATCTTCGTAATAAATAACTTCGATGGCGTTGTTTCTCTAATAAAATTGTCATTTATTATACGTAACATATTATGTAAGCTAGGCGGTGTTTAGTACAATTTATATTGCTATGGCGAACATTATAACAATAAATTGGGAATAGTGTACAGAGTACGTAAAAGACAGTTTACACTTCTGTACCCGTGCGAAGCTTATGTCTATTGACATACATATATGACAGCAATATTAGGTTACGCGTCATGAATAATGAAAATATTAACATTTTTATAAATATTTTGGTACAATGCCCAAATCAGATGGTAAATTTAGGTGCTGTTATGTAAATACAATATGCGGTCGGAGTTTACAACACGGTGTTATGTTTGTGGGAATAGCGACAGTGGTGAGTTCAATATATCTTTCAAATGGTTTTAGATTCTTATTTATTTATTTTACTAAATTGATTAGAGTAACTTGGTAACATGAATAAAACTAGAATAAAGGCGTGTAAATACACTTATTTCTGCATATAAAACAAAATAAAACATTTGTTATTTTAACCTTTAAAAATATTTTTTTATTGAGTTGTTAATTTTCTTTTTTGTGTGTAGGTTAAGTCTATTTAATGTGAGATTATCGGTAAGAAATTGCTTTTAACAGTAAGACCATTTACCCACCTTCTTATTTATTTTTTTATGTTTTGTGCGTGTTTTAATAATAATGCGTGATGCACTTCAATGCATTTTTCGTATTTGTGTTCAATTAGATCTCAAATACAGTAATTGAAAGAAGCAACACCTTAAACAGTACAAAGCTAGCGTATATACAATTATTATAATACCGTACAAAAACTGTAAAGCTACAACTTCCCTCAGTCTGTTCCGTACTAAAGTTCATTTACACCAATATCATTAAGAGATAACTACTCGACGACGCATTAAGACGTAGTTAAATTGATACATCTGTAGGTAGTGAGTTTTGTTTCTTTGGATAATACCAAACTAATACCGCACACGTACAATAGATGTAATTCAATCCCTGCTTTGTGTAGAAATTGAGTTGAAAAAGCAAAATATGTAGGAATGCATGTACAAGGCTATATGTATCACAAAGGCAATCTTTTCACGTTACAGGCAGCCTATATTGCACTTAGACGTGTGATCGGAAGCTTTGTCTAACTTTGTGTAGAGTCGGAGCGGATAAATGATACTCATACATCTAACGTCATACTCCAGTTTCTCGGCTTTCAACAATTGACTGTTCAGCTCTCACGTTTTCAAATTTATTCTTCACCTGTGCGAAACGAGTTTTTAATTTCTTCTAAGCTGAAGTTATTGTGCTCTATTTATTATTTATACATGACTAGCTGCCCCCGCGAACTTTTCGTTTCTCCTTAATGGCTAGCCTACCTTTTTAGTTCATACCAACGTGGAACCCAGATACTGTTCAAAAAGGTTTTAGGTTGTTTATTGAAGTGAAATATTCTCTCTCAGAGTTCATGTCATAAGCTTTTAAATAAAAAATAAAGGTTAATGGTAGAGGTGTGAAAATTAAGGGTTGTATGTACTTTTGTATGCCGTATCATAAAAGAAATAAAAACAATTTTTTTTCTAAAAAATAAATATAAATTATTGGACTTAACACCACTATTCGCTCAGGGGTTCGAAAGATAGATAGTAACCGATGCTCAGACCTACTGAATATGCGTTAAAAATTTCATAAGAATCGGTCGAACCGTTTCGGAGCAGTGTCGGAATTAACATTGTAACACGAGGATATACTAAGGAATATAGCAATATATCATCACTGCATTCGGCTGCAGGAAGATATTGACCGAGTGGTTAATTGGAGCATGAGAAATAGATTGGAGTTTAATTTGGCAAAATGAAAAGTGATATCTTTTTCAAGGGCACGGTTAATCACTCGGTACAATCATACCATTAGTGGGCTAACGGTGGCTCAAGTCTCAGACCTTGACGGATTTGGGAGTTTATTTTAATACGAATCTTGGTTTCGCGCGACATGTAGAGATGGTATGCAAAAAGGCCTACAGAAATCTGGGGTTCGTATTAAGAACAGCTTGTGGCTTTGAGAACATCGGTGCGATCAAAATCCTATACAACGCGCTAGTGAGAAGTCACTTGGAGTGCAACGCAATGGTGTGGGCCCATATGAGGCTAAATACAGTCTCATGTTAGAGCGAGTACAAAATAAATTCACTCGCTACCTCTACAAGAGACTGTATGGAGTGTATCCCTTGTATCCGCTTATGTACCCGACCCTGTTTGTTCTGGGTATGGTGGGATACGACCAGCTAGGCCTCAGAAGAGCTGCGTCAGTTTATTTATTTAAGATTCTTACGGGTAGGGTGCATAATCCGGATATAATGGAGAGGCTGGGTCTACGGGTATCAAATAGAAACCTGAGACTTACGTCTAAACTTTTGGATGTACCGCGCGCACATTCCAACTTGATTAGCAAAGCGCCACTCACGCGGGCAATACGGATAGTGAACAGAGTTGCTATTGAGGTGGACCTATTTGTTTGTACACTGGCTGAGTTCACAAGAGTTGCTAGCTATATTGTTAGTTATGGGTAGATAGATTTAGGAATATAAGTTTAATTTTTTAATGTTTTTATCTAGAATAGTTGGTGTGGGATTTTGGAATTCTATCGTATTAGTATTTACTGTTAAGATAGAAAAAGGTAGTGATAAATAAATAAATAAATAAAATCATTTATATTCCTTATATTCATGTTAAACGTCATATTTGTCGTATTGTTGAGGTATGAAAATATTTTTTATTCCAGGTGATTTCATCAATAGTCCTTCTACTGTCGCTGGTTTGTGCCACGCTTACGTTAAGATCTGATAAGTTGCTAAACGCTCATCCGGTTGCAGCAATGAACTTTATTTTCACACTTGTATCCTCCAGTTTCTCCATTTATCAGATCCTCATATCAGCCATACTGCTCTGGCAAGCTGTGGTATGTTTTGGCACACGTTTAAATCGTTTTTCGATTACCTATAAAATAAATGAATGATGCGAAGTAGACTCTCGTTTCTGTTGTATTTCTGTTTCTACAACTTGGCTTTGCGCCGTTATTAAATAAGTTTATTGTACCGTATATCGTTACTTACCCTCACATTTCCAGGATAAGTATATAAAAACGTTTTATATATAATCCGGATGATCTCAGCTTAATTCCCTGCGAAACTATCTAACACTCATTATTTATCGCGCTGGTAGACTATTTGCGTTCAAACATAATTAAAACGTAGTATTTATAATTCCAGGGCCAAGGAATCATCTACCTATATTCTTTGTGGTATACATCACACTTATCAATTTTGACAATCTATTTTATTCTGTTCGTAATTAAAGTGATTATTTGTTTTGCCGAGAAACATTATGTGACAGCTTGGATAACAATTTCTATTGGGATATTATATGAAGGTATTTTTAAAAATAATTTTGAACCTTTAACATACCAAGAAGTATGGTAACAGATGCGTAGCGAGATCCCTCTATAAGTCGAGTTTCAGAATCGATACTATACGTAACATTCTGTACATGTCTAAGCCTACATATATGTAGTATCAAATTTTAATAAATCTAATTGTTTTGTATGTTTCAGGTATTTTTATATATTTTCTTATTATAGTGAATAGTTATTTAAACTCAATAAATCGAGATATATTTCAATGACGGCAACTTATTTATTTCTTTTTTTATACAAATGGAACTTATTAATTAATACACTTGCAGGACTTGAAATTCTGAATAAAAATATCTTCAGTACTACACTGAGGTTTTATGATATAAAATGGTGAATAAAACCTTCAACCAGCATCTTTAGTATTTCAGCAAACATCTTAAGTCGTGAGAACTCTTGTTTTATGACGTCATTTCGCCCTTAAACCTGGCGTCGCGTTAAGAAAGGATTTCACTTCACAGGATTATTATTCAGCTGAAATAGATTTTAAGCCCAGATTAAAGATTTCAGCGTAATTTCCTACTTACGTTCGACTTTAGTGGACGTTATTATTAGTTTAGTTAATGTGGTGTTGGTTAAAATACTTTGCTGCTAATTGCAATTACTTGTGCCTATAAATGTTTTCAATTTAGACATAGATAAGAATGTTCATCGAAATCTGTTCTTTCAGACCATTTAATAATTCAAAATCAAATATTCAAAACAGTTCAACCTCAAAAGTAACCTGTATTATTAGTTCAATATTTCGTAAAGCTATCTTTAAGTTTGTGAATGAAGCAATAGTAACATTAGAATGAGCTTTTTGACGTTTGTGACATGTAGAAACCTCATTTAGGGCTTTATTTTTAAAAATCTTATCAATTGAAATTTAAATGATTAGATCAGGTGGGATTTTTATACCACAGGGACAGTTAACTTGATTATCATAACATGTATCTGTTTCAGATAATATTCATATTTTAGTTTATTTATGACATTAAATTCCCAACTCATGTGTGAAAAACAAGTTTCGTAACAATGCAGAATGCAAAATTGTGAACGCTCTCGGAAAAGCATGTAAATCCATTTTCCAAATATAATATATCTATGCAAATCACGATATTCATGAATACTTATACCTCTACGCATAATTTTACGAGCTACATTAGTGAATTCTACTGGCCCGGAGTTTTTTCATTTTCTCGTAATGACGCAATAAATTAAAAAGTTGGGCTATCTCGCCTTTAAATTGTATATTTTTTTAAAGACTATATTTAAGAACAATATAGCATTTTCAACAAGAAATAGGTAGTATCTGAAGCATTCTGTGCTGCAGAATACTATAAAAAGTGTCCTAGTTCAGGCATCAGCAGATCATGAGAAAAAAACCCCAAAAAACCTTTCTTGCATATACTTTCATAACCTTTAATATAAATAAGAACAGTTTTGCTCTAGCCACTAGTGGGTTCAGTGCGACTCTCATTTCTGAGGTTGCAGGTTGTGCACCGATGACTTTCTTTCGATGTCAGCATTTAACGTTCGCACGAACGGTCAAGGAAAATATCGTGAGGAAACCGGCTTTCACCCAAAAAGTCAGGCACGCCATCACCCATATGCCTATTAGATTGACAATCTGAGGCCGAGACCTAAAACGTTGTAGCGCCACTGATTTATTTTTAATTTTTACATCTAAATTAAATATTATACATATATTATTTTAGTACGTTGTATAACAATTACCATACAAAAATGTAACATGAAATTTTAATATTTATTACATTCATATAAACTTAAATTGCTGAGTGTTATGATGGCAGTTTTTCAGCGAGTTGTCCGATGATAATTGACGTTGTTATAAATGAGTTTTGTTCAGTCGATAACTCAACTTGCATAAAGTTTTACAATCAGCAATATTAATAACAGTATTGTTTACCAGTGTAATGCAGTGTAGATAGTAAGTTGTAGTTAATAGTTTCGTATGCATTTAATGAGAAAACTGTTTGGATCACAAATTATTGCTGATTCACTCATAACACTACAAGAACAAATATAAAACAAGATAATTTTATAGTTTCTATTACTGGGAGTTAAATGCGTTTCGGGAAGCCTAGCAAGTCTAGCACTTTGGTGGTGATGGTGGTCCTATCACCTTCTGGTGCACTCTTACTTTCCCTTCTCTTTCGATCAGCAGTGTGAAAAACGGTTGTAGAAGAAATCAAAAGGAATATACGGAATTGTATTGCGCGCGCGCTTTTGACTCAATAGCGATCAATTTTCTTCCCGGACTCGTGCATGTTAACATCGGACTGACAATTATTGTCACCGTTTCTGACTTTATATGGCGCAAACAATAAATTTAATAAGTTTTATTTTTACTTTATGAAGAACATGATAATAAAAAACCGCTTAAGTTCCTTAGGTATATAATCAAGTTTTTCAACATATTCTTTAAGTAGATTATTCAAGGAAATAACATTTGAATATAATCCGTTGGCGCGTCATCACTACGTGGTCACGTTTAAGTTCCATTACACCGCCCTCTCTCTTTATGAACAGCCATATTTCAGGCGGCGGCTCTTAGGAAGTTGATATTATGCTTAATAATATTGTAAGAGGAATTCCTTCATCATTTATGATGAAATTACTATCTCCATTTTATCTTAATTTAAGATATTTACTTAATTGACTCTACTTAATATTTACTCAAGTATTCAATTATTGTGCTTCGTGTATACCCCGATATGTATGCTGTTTGGTTGTCGAGATGCTTCCAAGTATTTTTCTGTACCATAAATACCTGTCACTGATTAACCTTTACTTTTAAGTACCAATTCCGCGCTAAGACACAGCATATATAAAGTGCAATAGACAGCATCGGTTGTCTGAAATTGTTTTAGCAAGTGTTCATCAAGGATGCAGAGGGGCGTCCCAATTTTATCCACCGTCGCTTACAATCAGGTTAAGCCCGGTTTAACGATCGCGACGCTAATAGAAATAAGACGAACGCTAAGTACGCCCTAGTTTTGCCTTAACACGCTTATTAGCCATACAATAAATATTTATCTTAGTTTGCCAGTTCTTTTATATATTATGCATTGTACTATACTAAGAATATCGTCAGTTTTTAATTACTCTTTAACTTTAAGTTTTTACTTTCTCTCATAATCATAATCGTCGGAGTTACGCCACCAGAGTATAGCCAGACATAGACACTCTTTTTAACTGTTACATTACATTATGATTGTACATAGTTAAATTGCAATTAACATTAAAATTTGATCATTTTCTATTGTTGAAAGCGAGTGGTTAATAAAGCCTGAGTAAACAAAATGTACAGTCTTAGCTCATTGTCATTAAATTTCAATAATTCCGTCTTCTCCATTAAATTTTAATCTCCATAAATACCTATTAATCATACCTAAGTAACTGTTAACTAATCTGACCAACTCATGTGAACCGTACACAATAGGCAATACAGAAGCGTGCAGAATACTAGAACTCGCATCCTACTCGACTAGACATCGTGATATGAGTATAGTGGCTTGAATATATTTAGATCACTTGTCAACGATTTGTAATTTGTATGCATATGAAGTTAGGATTTGTGGAGAGAATAAATGTAATGTTAGATAGTCTGTGGTTTACATATTCGTGGCGTCTGCTAAAAGTCACATACATGATTAGCACATATTATGTTACATCATTGAAATTTAGATGGTGTAAACAAAAAACTTAATCTCACAATGAAACTTACCTCAATCTTCGAACTTAAAACTAAGTAATAAAAAATCATAATTCAGAAAAATAAAAGACACAGAGCAGTAAAAATCTATTGATTGATTGATTCACTTTTAATGCATACATAGTTGCTTGTAATGGTGCAAGAAAAATAGTGGGCAAATGGCATATTTTGGATATATATAAAAATTTCAAGGAACTGAAGAAAGCCGGTGACCTACTTTCCTGTAAAGAAAAGTATTAAATCTAAAATTTGTGTACGAATTTGACGCTCAAATGGTTTTAGCGCTAGATTAATTTAAGAAACAAAACTAATTAAAAATTTATTACAACGTATAATGAATGTAAATTTTAATTAGGTTACTTTATAATTAAGAAAATTCCGTAATACAGACTGGAAAAGAATTCCTGAGAAACATTAAAATAAACATAAAAGTTTTGGTCGCAAATCTTAAAAGACATTCGTATATGCAAAGACATATTGTGTGCTCGGAGGAAATATGTTTGACAAATACGGAAGCTTCGGAGTTTTGGTGTCTAATATTTGACGTCTGTGTACATTTCGAATCCTTTACAATTTGATCCGAGGGGATCGGCGCTAGATTATTTTTAATATTTTCCCGAAGCAAAGAACACGTTTTGTCAATAACTGAAGATTACTTTCTTTACATCAATACCTAATGTAAACTGTGTTGGCGTGATTTTGTTTGTTATACTTTGTACTTTGGCACTCACAATTTTACTTGTATTTTTAGTATCAAATGTTTTTTTTAAATATAATTATGTAACTTCAGAATGTGTATACAACGGTTGATTTCTTGGTAATTATTATGTTTTTAATCATCAATCTTATTAAGTTTGTTATTGGCACTAACTTTAAAATTTCACTTCGTTACCTTATACAAAAATATGCATATAAAAATTAGCAGGTTATACATATTAAGTTGCACATAGTATTGTCTTTTATTTACATAACTTTTACACATTTAAAGAAAAACACTTTTTTAACGGAAACGTCGGTTTAAATTTAAAATTATGTACAAATAATTATAAGTTTAAATATAATAATACATATCTATAATCCGTTAAAAAAGTGTTTTTCTTTAAACATATTAAGTTACTAGGCAACGGGCGGCCTTATAGGGGACGTTCGAGTATTACTTAAACACTATAGAAGGTGTCTTTGTTTTTATTTTTTGTGATACGTCAACAGTAATTATTTACTGTTTTAGACATATTAACGAACTACCCCTGAAATTTATATTTTTACTAAAATAAAGCTTCTCAATTCATGGAACATTATTGTGGCCAGTATGGATTTTATAGGTTTTTAAGTTTCCTATTAATCGTCTACTTCCTAAATTACTAAGATCAAGTGCTTTCAGACGCTTAATATAACGTTTGTACGTAAGTGCCCTGACATGTATGCATTTTGCATTAAAAATATTAAAAAATGGCGTTTAAAATTATCCCTAAAAAGGGGACAGAAAGTGAACCCAGGACTTTCGTAAATCTGATTTACACTCAATCTCATCCACTTAGCGCTTACGTTTGTCTTTTTATGATAAAATAATATGGAGACTTTTAAAAGAACATACGTCTTATGTTTGACAAAAATACATTCAAAGGGAATACGAGATTTTTTGTCACCTCTCAACAGAAGATTTGGGACTAATGTCTCGGAAATCGCGTTCGAACAAGCTTCGTTCAACAAAAACCAAGGATTCCGGATAAATTGAGCGAATACTAGCGATCTCTAAAACTGAACTGAACAAAAAAGTTATATCACGAATTACTTTTTTGTTCAGTTCAGTTTTAGAGATGATTATAGATAGTCCAACGTTGTAACTGCTTCATATCAAACAAGTACTTGTTTATTAAAAAGCAGGATAAGCCAAGTTAAGCTCTGTTTGCACTGAATTAATTTGCTCGTTCGGAAATAAATTTCGTGATCCGGCAAATCTTAGAACAAAAATAGGGCAGGCGGTATGCAAAGAAGCTTTATATATTTTAAATACCCGTTTGGGTTGGGCCTCAGATTTCTGTTTCTGTTCGATCTTTCTTGTCTGTGATCGTTGGTTTTTCTAGTAGACATGTAGGTGGTCAGATTTCAGATCATCCTGAAGGCCCTTCTATGGCCGTAGAATAAATTCATAATATTATAATGATTGTGTGAAATAATATTATCAATAAATTATCCAAAATTAATACACCAGTAGTGTCAGAAAGGTGAGTAATATTAAATACTAAGTAAAATATTATTATGTGAAGCACAATTTTAATACTTTTAGTTTGAAATGAAATTCAATTCTTTTCGAAGGGTAGATGTAAATAGATTTATACAAAGAAATAATAGTATTGAAAAATGACAGAATTTCTTGGCAAAATAATAAACGTTTCTTTCGATTTAAAAGCTTTAAGTTGACGCGGAGTTTTCTATAAAGGGAAAATATCCCGTGCAGAGCTTTTAATCTTTATTTCCATTTTTAATTGATATTTCGCTCTCCAATGATATACACTGAAACTTTAGCGTTTATAGAAATTCCCGGAATAATCTTTTAAACTGCCTGGCTAAGTTTTAATAAATATTTATTTATACAATATGTTGGAAGAGTCTAGTAAAAATTTAGCCTCGTACACGAAACATGATGCATGAAATTAATATAAATTATTAAATTTGAATAATATATATTTTAAGAGTGTTAACCTAGTGGTTTAAGATGCGGTGACTGAGGTCGCGAGTCAAACCCTTGTTTAGGTCTATGACTTTTCCTTTTGACTGCTAGGTGGTATGGCGAATAAATTAACCATAAGCCGTGTCATACTATGACTACATTATGGACACGTTAGACACGGTGTCCTTAAGTCCTTAAGCCCCTAAGTCCCTAAACGCAAGACTCAGTATTTCGGATAGCTACCTGATGTTCTTCCCGAAGCGATTTCTGGAAGTCGCGTGTCAAGCACGGACCGTTTCAGCAAAGTATTGTCTTTATATAGTTAGTCAACGATGGTGTTGTCAAGTGTTAATAACACTTAGAATATCTTCTTTCTGGCCTCTATGGCCCCATAAGCATTTGTTGCAGGAAAAGCAAAATAATTATCCCTAGAAATCTGATCGGTCAGCGTAATACGGCGCATTAAGCCCTTATCTGGGAAGCAATAAATAATCAGGAGCCGGCGGCTAACATCACTTTCACGTGATAAAAGGGGTAAAATGAAATTACGGGAGCTGTTACGCGTTTTGGGGCCATGAAAATAGAAACTTCGCAAGGCCAATTAAACCTTTTGTATTTTTTTTAGTTTAAGTGCACAATTACGTATCGTACTTTGGTTACGTGTTATTGTATAAAAAATAATAAATAGGTCGAGACAATATAACCTAATACAACATTATGTTTCGAAAATTCACAAAACTCGACTTAAGTTAGTTTTTTTACGTTTGTTTAGATCTGTTTTCTTTTACAAAAATCAGCTGTCTCATTCTTGTGTACACAGACACAGTAACCGTTAGGGTAGAAATACGGACATAGACTATTATTTCATGTCATATTCGACATTGATAGTACTAATCAAATTTCAAGTTTAACTACAACCTCCTTTCCTGGCCATTTTCCGTAGTAGCATTGCACCTGCTTCTAAGCTTTCTCGGACACAGTTGACGTATAACGCCATTTGTTATAATTTGAGACGCCTTCACTACTTTAGCGTAGCAAGTAGTTGCTTACTACAGAATGTATCTTGTATGGCAATATGAGATGTGCCTTACATATCTTTACGTTCTTTTACATATAATTTTGAGTATATTACGAATTCAAATTCAAAAATTATTTATTCATGTAGGTAAAATACACTTATGATATATTAATGATAGATATGATTAATGTACACTTATGAACGTCAAAAAAGAAATATACATTGAATGCTTCTATTTTTACATTCACTGCCAGTTCTCAAATCAAGGGCGTAGAACGGAAGACAAGAACTGGCAATAAACCCTCCGCCACTCTTTTTAATCGGCACGTTTTTTTCTTATACACAACGTTTGTAAGGAGCTGCAACCATTACACCATGTTCCATATTATGACATCTTAAGGAATAAAATATAATAAAATAAATTTAAAACAAAGATTAGTCTCAGATTGTCAAAGGTCAACAACAACACGAAAATACATAATAGAAACAACTAATGTCAATCGATTGATATTATCGAAAAGTCATACTATATATAATATTTAGTTTGGGTCGGTACAGAAGAAAATTAAGTTACACACGAACAGCAATCGAGTCCACGTATTTTAATAGAAGACATTAAAAAGGCGATGACACACAGTCGAGGCCAATTTATATCCGTTGGGTAGCAGGCACCGAACCACGCATCCAATTTATACTTTCTCTATTTTTCTTTTCCACTTCCCAGTTTGAAATTGACCAAGTTCATAATAAACTTCAACTCTGTTTTGAAATCAACATTGTCAAATGGTTCGGTTTTCGATTAGATGTATACCTACATATATATTTAATATGAAAGTTCCTGATTAGACATCCTCGCTAGTTTTAGCCCCGTTTGAACCTGTGCAGTTCCTAATCAATACTAGCTAATAGGGTAAAGGGAAGCATCAGCCAGTCTCAGGCACAGGCTGGTCACCTTCTCAACTAATCTCCAGTTTCATTCAATAAAAACGCCTTTTAGTACTAGTATTCCGTAATTTAATTATTTATTAAGTATAAAGTATCGATAAGGACGACGATAAATCATTTATATGCTTAAATTATTCCCGACGATTTGGATAAAACAAGCAAAGTTTAAAAGTTAAGAATATACTTTATATATTAGAAATATTTCACTCGTAAATAAAATATCTCTACTTCTTTTTAAATAGTGTTAGTATCAAAACTTAAAATGTCTTGCGAGGAGCGAAAATATAATCAGTCGCGCCGCGCACCACCCATATCACATTTTCCGAGTCATAAAACTAAGTGGATCTGACGACGTTTCAATAAGTTTTCGAATATTCCGCTTGTAGGTGTTAACATGTTTGAATATTGCATAAAATAAATGCTACCCTATTTTAAGGTAATTCAACTTTCATGTATCATGTTGCTATTAAATCTTATTATTGATAGAATTACAAAAATGTAAACTTCTCACAATAATCGATAAGGAAAGTACGAAATTTATGTTAATTGGAACGTTGGTATGCCCGGATCGATCTACGATTACATAATTAAATAGTTTGAATATACAAGACGTCAAGACAAACATTAGTCAAAATACTTGTAAATCTTTTTGTTATTTCTAGTTTTAAAACCCTTTGCGCATTTTTTCCATAAATAGAAAATTCCACAAAACCGTCCAATATTTGGCTTCATATAAATTGATTCTCGTGTTATCGGTAAAATCTGGGACGATATGAGATTCCTTACCTCGCGTCGCAATCAAAGCGACAACTTTATTGCGTGTTATGAAAAACGTGACAAATGTCTCCCAAACTTACTTGTAGCAGATGTCTAAAAGGTCGATTTCGGTCGAACAAAAGTTTTTTGGCGATTTCTGTGAAGGCTTAAACATGTATGTGCGTATATAAAGGTTATTATTACAGTTTTTATTTTACATGGGAACTAAACATATTTTATTATAATTGATTTGTTATATATTATATATAACAAATCAATTATAGACTAAAAAGTTAACAATATCCTTAACATTTCTATTCTTATATGTAGCTGCTAAATTACCCTTTATCTTAGTCATATTACCTTAAAACGCCCTACAATCCTTTAATAAAATGTAAATTATACGCGTCCTAATGTGAAAGTTGTAGGTTTTCTATTAAATATTAAAGTAAAGCTGAGCTTTGAATATTTTCAGAAGGTTCCAAACCCGTTTTCAAAAGGGTGGATTTGGATAACTTTGTTGGATGTGTATATAACTAAAACTGTACAATAATAGAAAGTCCGCTCTGGTAAAAACATACCATATTTGGTTCATAAATTTTCTACAGCGATCGATGACTGTTTATCAGGGCCCAGTGTTCACTATAGGACGGGGTAACAGCAAGCGCTTTTCGCCTGAACCCCTTTCGTTCCAAAAGAGTAAAACTGTTACATCTATTTCGGCAGGAGTGTTGAAACAAACTCTCGGTCTATGGCCAGCTTACTGCAACGCTGCAGTTCGTCTAAGTCTAGTTCGTAAGTTCGGCCCCGTAAGAAGCGTGAAGAACCGCGCCAGCTTGCAGCCGGCCATCTGCTCAATACGTGAAGCATCCCATGACGCATGGTTGAAGAATGAATTAGTCTCGAGCGGTGGTTGTCGTCTTCACGTCCCTTTGTCCTCGCCACAACAAGGCTGGAGCCCGCGCGTTGAAGGGATTGACTTCCTGGGCTAGACGTGGAAGACATGTTAACCTTTTCTTGGCAATACTTATTTATACTTCATTTTATTTAATTCTAAGACATCGTGTATGACTTCAAAATATATAAAATCTACTGTATATATGTATTACTTTTGAAAAATAACAATACTCAAATACCAATGTTTATTGACTTTTCACTGCATGTATGGGTGAAATTGTGATTTATATGACATGCCAATTAGATTAAGGGCAATCCATTAGCAAATGAATTGAGTAGTTGGCTCACGGGCAGATTTAATTTTGCGACAAATGGATATAAATGTAGCTGTTACTCCCCTCTCGAATGTTTAGGTATTTTGTAATCACTTCAATGTATTATTAATTTTTCTAAAGAAGTATTGAATAATAAAATCAATTTTGTTTAAGAAACTTTACTTTCGTCTAAACGTCAAAGAGAAATCTGGTTTTACAAAAAAAAGTTATTCCTTTTCGGGACGCTGTAAAATTCCTTACAAATTCAACTTTAATGTTCAAAGGTTGAAAGACGCCTACAAAAAATCGTAGGCAATTCAACTTTGGTATATATTTACATGCGAAATAAGTAAAAGTTTTCGAAGTAAAATTTTGTTGTGAGGTAATACCAAATACGTCGCTTACGTGATAAGTCGAGGCGTTAAGTCCTCATAAGTGGTTCTCATGAAATATGCATCGACCTAACAAGGGCCGTGAGTGCTTAGATATCAAATATTTATGTCATTATCAGGTCTTATGATTTCATACGATGATTTAAAGAATAGAACTAAGCAGTATAATTCTTGTCTTGTAATAAAGAAGCCATTGAAGATCATTTGTTCATTGGGGCGCTAGCCTTGTATTTTCATTTACGTCATTTAGTAAATTCAGTACATTCATTTATTCGTAATCTTACAGCAAACATACATATTAAAACAAGAGCAACACAACAACTTAGACAAGATACAAATCGAAAACTGACTACATAGATAATAATCAATATATATGAAACAGAAAACATAAGTAAATAAAATTATTAAAAACAAATGAAAGTAAACTAAAATTTAACATTACACAAACGATAATTAATATTTCAAAGATAAGACTACATTGTTACTGCTAAACAAAGTCAATCTTCCCGTCCCTTCAAATATTTCCTCGGATTCTCTTATGTGAAGTGGAAAATATCAATATCCTGATATTTAGCTAAAACATTGGTGAATAATGCAGAAAATTCGTACGTGTTCCTACGAGATACGTGTAACTATTGTGAGTTTTTGGGATAATAGAAAGTCATAGCTGGGTAAGAAGCATGTAAGGATAACATACTTAAGTCATAAAGGGCAACTAAGAACACTATGTTAATAACTAAGAAGTTACTTAGTATTGAAAATATCAAGTAAATACTAAGTTTGTAAATAGAAGCCCAAGAAATAATGAAATGATAAGACAATTAATCTGGTTTTATGTAAATAAGAAAATCATTGTGAGTGTGATACGCATATTGGAATTGCTAATTTTCTTCTAGGAAGGGTGTTGTCGGCATTTATTAGAATTTATGCCGTTTTATAAGCGTTAAAATTATAATTTATGTACATTGAGATTTGCTAACCAAAATGCAAACACTCGGATTGTATGACTATTATATTTCCTTTAAAACAATATGTACATAAACAAGCGTACATAAGGCAACCGGATTAGATTAGGCTCTAAAAAGAAAATGCCATCAAATAAAAATTACAGGATTATTTCATAAAATTTATTTATAAAAAAATCACGAAACAACTTAGTACACTCTCCATCAACACTCAAGTGTAGTCAGAGAAGTGAGATCGTAAAAGTTAGTAAGAAGGCGGTTTTATTTTTTGCACTTTCTACTAATGAAGTTCTTTTCGGATTAAGATAAAGTTTGTATGTCGAAGGAAGTTGATGGTTAATCCAATTAGTTGAGCCAGTCTCCTGAACAAAGCGATCCTTATATATAAGTAAGTTATGGTACGTACTCTTAAAAGTGTCTTCTTTTTCTACTCAATTTTCAGGTGAACTTCACAGGTTTGCCGCTATACTAAGATATAAAGTATTCTATAACTGTATCGCATACTGTATGCAATGCAAAAAGGTCTATGAGCAAAGTAAAACTTGATAGAACATCAATAAAAAATCATAGATACGAAGCTGTATGATATGCAAACAACAAACTTACAATAAATCTTTTGTAAAAAAATGTAGGCATGTTATTCAGGACAGAGTCATTGTAGCTACTTTGAGGCAAAAGTTATCTCATGACAATAATCCAGGAAGCATCTATTGATGGTTAAAGTTTGTTAGCGAATTTATCCTTTCCAGCAATGCCATGTTCCACGTATGTGTGCAACGTGACTTTTGTAACAGGTAGATAAGCTATTGATAGATCTATATTCTTAGTGATTTTAGTATAAGTTTATTTTAAACCAAGCACCAAGAACTCGTTTCACCTTATTATGTTTTTTTTACTTAGCCTATCTTTTTAGTACCTAGATAACCAACATTTCGCTACTTGCGTAATAGTAACCTTAACTATTTCTTTTTCATTAATACCTTTCAAAATTCTGTAAGTCTGGTAAGTAAATAATTTCGCGTTGTAAAATTCAAGACATCATTAACATTCTTACTAGTAATTATGTGGTAAAAACTTAATTAGTAATAGTTTATACTTAGAGAGATCTTTCCAACAACTTGGACATCCCTCATGAATATGCGAGAACCAACGTCGGACTCGCAAGCACAACTTATATTAATCTATTCAAAATTCTAATTCCTGCACACATCCAACCGCATTGAATATTCTGCACTTAATAGATTTACTGAGCTATATATTGTGTGTATTGGCGTAAATGTTATTGCAAGATTAAGCCTTATAGAATTATTGCAGAGTTTTCGCTAGAAGGACCCGGAATTAAAGCAAAACAAGGCTACCTTCAAGCTTCATAAAATGTGTCTCCCTATCATTCAAAGTTGCCAATAAAAAAATTAAAACTGAGTAAAATAAATTGCCATCATGATTAGAGGAACTACGCTGATATTGTTAATAATTTCTGATATATTCTAAGAACAGATGTTTGCACTTTATCCTTAAAGGGAATACTGGAAAGATTTGAAACAAAAAACTATCAAAAACAAATTTTGTTCTATACCCGAACCAGGCTGTAAATATCGGTTGGAAAAGTTTAATGGGCGCCGACACCGCAACGAATGTCGTTACGATGATCGTTGAAACGCAAACTGATACTAACAACACTTCAATAATATGCCCTGGCTCGTATATGTTTATCTTGTATGTTCTAACTTCTGGAGATTAAAAAAGTCAAGAGTCAAAAATCATTTATTTATATAGGTAATACAATGAATAATTATGAAAATCAAATTAAATCCAAATCAATTCATGAATGTCAAAAAAAAATTTGTCCTATAAATAAATGCCACTTTAAGCAGTTGGATCAGTTTTGAGTTTATACAACATTATTGAGTCTATATACAATTATTAATAAATTCGTTTAGTTCTAAATTCGAAATGAATCAAAAATGTATAATATTTAGATTAGGCGCACTAGTCTGTCACAGATCATATTTATAACGCCACAGACAAGGATTTTACGCTCTAGTGACTATGGATGCGCATAATTCTCTTTTTTACATGAATGGTCTATGCCCATTTGAAATGACACAGGACGCGTATTTGTCACGCGTATTGCACTGCTTATTGTATTCCCCTATTAGAATCGTATGAAACGATTTTGTTAGTATAGGAGCCAGTATTATTAAAAACTACTAAACGAAAAATTTATTCCATAGACTAATGTAAGTCATCCATAATGTTAAATTTATATCTTTGCTGTGTAGTCAGTTCGTACTATTATTGTATTCGTTCTAGGCGTTAATTTTTGTTAATTTCAGCCGTTGTAAAGACAATATTTTCAACATTTAAGCTTAAAAAAATATATGTCGTTGAAGGGAGACGTGTAGTCAGCTGTTAGTTCTGGGTTTAGGATAAATTTGGTTTGTTGATAGAGTTATTAAAAATACGTCGTTCTATTTAAATGCGTTGTAATGTAAGTAATGTAAGTTGGTTGAGTCTTATTAAAATATATATTAAAAATATTGTATAACTCTTGAACTAATTACAAGGAGAAGCACAAAGCTGTCTCGTATGATTATCGAAGCGATGTCACGACATTTGACACGTGTTTAGTACAATTTAAAAGCCATTGTTATAAATCGATTTGGGGAGACGCGATTTTGCTGTTGTGATTAACAATAAAATTATTGTCATTTCACAAAGAGATTATTATAAAACAAGTTTTATTCTGGTACGTGTGACTTTGTTATATGATAAAAACACAGCATTACTTTTTAAATTTCTATTAATGTCCAAGTTAAGAGGAATTTACAATCAGTTGAGTATACAATACGTATACTAGAAATTCTGATATACTGGAAAAGAGACCTAAGGTTACAACTGGAAGACTAAGGTTTTCGTAAATTAATTATTATTAATTAAAAGTCAATAAATTGTAGGTAAACTACAAAAAAAATGTTTTAAACACGTGAAATTGATTTGTGCATGCAAATCAGTTTCATAAAGCTATTATTCCTCCGCCACGTGCTAGCTGTCATCTAGTTGCTGTCAGTTTTTGACATGGGGCTAACAGGACACGTTCAGAAACGGACAATTGACGAAACGCCGCGTTCTATTTTTGGTATGTTATATTCTTAGCTCATTGTTATTATATTTGACGAGTATTATACGTACATAATACACAGTGATGTAAGTAGAATATTTATGGAATTTTACTCACATTGTCTTTAAATTAAAGCGCAGCATACAAAGCTACAGGTTTGTCAAAGACCGATGGAACAGTGTATGATAGGAAAGATAAGAAGAGACAAAATAAAGAATACAGCTTTAAGAAAAATAACTAAGGTAACAGATTTTACAATCAAAATAAATAAACTAAAGTGAAAATGGGCGGGGCACATAGCAAATGGAAAAGAGGGAGACCACTTAGAAGGAATATAGACAAAATAAAAGGTACATGGCAGAACGTAGCACAGTCTAGAGAGGAATGGCGAGATTTGGAGGAGGCCTTTGCCAAAAAAAGGGTACACAGAGACACTAGAAGAAGATTAAAATGGGAATGCGTTTACATTTAAATCACAATATTATTATTATCTAGTCTTTTAACCTCTAATTTAATGTTACACCAGTGATCAAGCCGCGATTCTTTACTAAATATTTAGACTACTGTATATCATATATCTGATATTAATAGAAGCTGAAATTGCCTTAACAATACCAGTATTACACAATGGCAAAATTCTTTACTACCATTCCTATTAACTACTAACTCTCGCGCCATATTAGCATTTCATCCCGTCTAACGTCAATTTAAGTTTTATTATTAATGCAGAAACGAGTCATGATAACTCATAGATGCATGTAATAAAAATAAGTTTTAATTTTTTAACTAAAATGTAATATAAATCTTGAATTATCCAAGTTACATCCGTTCACAATATATTACTGATAAAGGCCGGTGTCTTCCAATATATTTCCATAAAAGCATACAACATCCCTTTATACGTTAGCCAGCCGACCTATTTAATTACAAAGCTACCTGGTGCAGCCATGTGAGCTGTTCTACACTGTCTTATAAAGACCATCGAGCGTCCACTAACAGATGAATGAGTTAGCTTTGTTCCAATAAAATCGGCTTGAGGTCCATTTTCTCTTTTTCATTGAATCGC
Source organism: Pieris rapae (assembly GCF_905147795.1). Taxonomy (NCBI): domain Eukaryota; kingdom Metazoa; phylum Arthropoda; class Insecta; order Lepidoptera; family Pieridae; genus Pieris; species Pieris rapae. Next base: position 10,193,237 of record NC_059521.1, on the reverse strand, counting down.
GGTTATATTGTCTGGAAAGAATATGTCTGGGTTTTACTAAACATGAGATATAGCTATAAAAATTAATTAAATAAAAAAAATGTTTTTTTACTGAAGGAATTGAAGATTATGAAACTATCTTGTCAATATATTCTTGAAATCTTATTGTATGTACAAAAATATAAACGATTTTAAAACAATCGGTGGTACCAGCCAGGTTCCAGATGATAAAAACTCCTTTTATGGAAATTGCATTCGTTTTTACAAGAAACTCCGAAGCGAAATTAGAGGGCTATTACTGAATAAATACAAAACTCTCGTTAAACCTAAATTAATAAATAAAGATTTTTTTGTAAATTTGGCGATTATTTATATAATCCTAATCCTCTGAATAGATTAACTCCTCGAACAGTTTTTATGACCCGGAACTTGGTGTTGGTAAAATTTAAATATTTGCGAAGAGTTCCTTGACAGTTCTTCTTGCCCGCTCTGCACTCCTGATTGACTTGCCAACTGGTAGTAAATGTAAATTTAGAATCATTTTAACATCTTTTTTGTTGACGTCCATAAGCTTATTTGGTTTGGTGAGTTCATAATATAATAAAGCTTATAATAATTTACTACTTAAAAGCTTAGGAGATATTTACCAAAACCTTGCGATTTATTGCGTCGTTAGTTTTTTGTTTACAAGTCGGAAAACCTTTTTAACAGTACGCAAGTAAATTCTCGAAGATCAGCTATACTTTCACTGCTAATATTTTGCATTGTGTAACACTACTGCAGGAAGGTAGCAATTATTTACAAAAAATTCTAACAAACAATATCTTGAATATTGCAGTCATGACCCTGACATATTATAGATTAGCAATTTAGGGTAGGTCAGTGATATTACCGACTGCGTCGCGTGACTGAAGGAATAATTTATGAATAACCCAAATTGGAACTGGGTTTGTGTGTTGGGGTGAATAGTATGAAATTAACGCCTTATATTTATAAGTTAGCAAACTTGAATCGCAACGTTTGAAAAAATTAAACATGATATAATTAATAGATATTTTTCTCCATCCTCACAATCTCAACTGCGAGACCAATTGTTACGTGATTTTAAATAGAGCTTCTTTCGAAAACATGCCTGAATTATGTAATAAAAAATGGACTTTATTTCGAACAACCACTTTACGCACACACAATCAAATAAAAAAATACTAAGTGCGTTTTTCGATCCTGACTTGGTCACTCCACTCTTGCTTGCAATCAGTTTTATTTCGTCTTCCCATCTTTTGTACTTTTTACCTTTTTTTCCTTTATACAATTTTTGAGTACCAACTCATTATAGTTTTACTTAACTTTTCAGCTCCTCACATGGTGTGTTTCTTGTCCATCCTCTACTTGTCCTTTGGAATACTTATTCTTGTCCTCTAGCCTTGTCGTGGTCCTAATTTCTAAATGTATATTTTTTCATTTATATTTAGTTAACATACTTATTTTTTTTGAGGATGGTTAGGGCCAAAGTTTTGCATTATTTCTATACAATACTATAGATCGACCATGCTTTGGGGATAAAGTTTATTACAAAATAAAAAAAAAACATTTAATACATGATTTACACAAAGTGTTCTGTAGATCCAATGTAGTCATGGTGAAATGGAATGTGAATAATGCACTGAACGCAATCCGAATTGTAAATTCCTATCCTATGATAGTCACACGTCACATGAATTCAAATCAGCCTTCTTTTACTTCAGCGCAGTTTTCATTTTAATCGATTTTTTCGAGACAACAAGGAACTCTGTGCGTAGTAAGTGAACATTCGTCTTAAGCCGTCTTCACATATTACATGAAATGAGTTTGCAACTGTCGATAGATATCCACTATATATCGATCAGTTCATGTATCAACATAGCTTAGATATTTAAAAAAACAGAATTTTTTAAAATTGTTTTCGTCTATATAAATTTTATCTTCTAAAATTGACTCTGAATCAATTATTCATGAAGCGATTAAAAAAGAAATGCTTTTTCACACTATAAGTTACCTGTAAAAATAGCAGTGACTTTCACTGACCAGATATAGCGTAACATAATTAGCAGAATCCCGTCAGCTTATCGTCAAACCAGTCAACCTGTCAGACGTCTCAACTTCTCAAGTTCAACGCCCTTATCTCTAAGAAATAACAAAACTGTTAGGGGTGGTTGGTAATAAATCAAGAACATGTCATAAATACGGCGCACCCCAAGAAGTGTCGCATTTTCCAAGTCATAACGTTAGGCTCTAATGCACTCTCAGTCTTAGGGAAGCTCGCTTGCGGCAGCCCTGAATTCTGCGCACTCAATTTAGTTAGAAGTCGTATATTTTAATAATGGAAAGCCATTTTACTGTATTTTTTTTTCGTGTAAAAGGGATGGAAACTTTTAAACAAGTGTTTTTTTGCTAAACTACGAATGAATTACTGTTATTTTGTGTATAAATCTCGGTTTAATAAAAAAGTAGAGTTTGTTTATGTGTGTTAATTATAAGAGATTCTTTAAATTATCAGTTTTAGTGTTATCCGCCTAAGCACTTCATTAATATTAGAGACTAAAGTATTTCTGAACCAATTCGAATTCGGGTCCTTCAAGAAAAGAGCGTACCAATTCTAAAAGGCCGGCAACGCGCTCGCGATCCCTTTGGCATTGAGAGTGTCCATGGGCGGCGATATCACTTAACATCAGGTGAGCCTCCTGCCCGTTTGCCCAATGTTCTTTAAAAAAAGGAGTTATATATATTAAGGTTATATGATTTAGGAAACACACTTATTTTATTTACAAATAAGCATTAATTAATTGAATTACCAAAATGTCAATGTGTGCATTTATAGCCTGCATTTATTATTATTAGACAGTAGAGCTGTTGATTTAATAATTTCCTAAAGTTCAAACCTTACAATGCTCTTAAAACTGAGTTCGAATTACATACCTTGTAACCGATCTATTGATAGTCGGTCAAGGTGTAACTTGTATTGCTATTATTTATACACCATCTATATCAATATCTACAATATATTTTATTCGAAGAAGTTGGCTTCTTGCAAATTAATATTGTATTTTTCAAGGAAAGGAAAAGAAAAAGAAACCTATAAATGAAATACTAAGGTTAAAGTGCAAAAAATGTATAAACATAGCAACAAAAATCTGATAAATGTAACACTGACAAATGTTACAATTGCCAAACTTATTCTAAAATTGATTTGAGAATTCTTGAAAGCTGTCATTAATTCTAGAACCCATTTATTTAGCTCTGCAAGCTATCCTCGTTTCATGCACGAACGATGATGCGTGTAGCTTTATTTAGGATTATAATGCGATACCGTCTACCTTTACGATATTGGTGATTTGAGAAGTCGCCAGCCTGTGAGTAATCCGCCGGGACAGATGGGGGCAAAAATTCATCCCTCCTAATGCCATGGAAACCAAACAAGATGAGATCAAACGATTTATTGCTAATGAAGTATTTTAGCAACAAATTTCTTATATATATCTGTTACATGGAAGCAATGTTTCGTATTTCTTACGCAATATTTCGAAATTGTATAAACAGATAACAAAAAAATAAAATGATATATTAAATGTTATATAATAACGATATTTCTAAAACGTTTTATTAAACTGGGCTGGAGGCTAATCTGGCGACAGTAACACCGCCAAGCACAATTCACAGTGCCGAGCTTTGCACTGAAAGAAAGTTCGATCTTAAATATTGTATACGTGTAACATGATAGTATTCATTTTTTATTGTAAATGTGAAGTATATATTTTTCCCATCAAATTGTCATAAAAAGTTCAAAATACATTGATTTATTTTAAGCTACTAATCATTAATTAAAACGACTTATTTTTTTGGATGTCAATTGTCATTATTTGATTGACATTTTAATAAATGGCACAGTCAAGTAGTAATCTTTCCAATTGCTAAATAGAGCGATTATCAACAAGGGGTAGTTTTTTTAATTCTATTTGAGCGTTCAAAACAAGGGCCGATCCCCTTTCATTAAATTCAGCCGGGGAATAGTTTTGTCCAATTTTCGATAGCAGTTTAATTCTGAACTCGACTTGGTTCACCACTACCAATATCCCACAAAAACTGATTTTAATTACTATCGAACCTTTTAGTCACGTTTTACCGTGTAATTTGTATTGGGCGAACGGCTAATTACATATAATTTAAATGACGATTTTTTTTGTTGACATTGGCTAGAAGTTGTTTTACCTGTTAGGTAACCTGCTTCGAAATCTTTAGTATTTTTTGAGAACATATTTGTTAAGACAGAGACACAAATAATGTAAACTTTGAATTCACTACACTATGATTCACAATGATTTTGTGATGATCCTTGTGATTACGAGATGGTGATGTAAATTATATCAGATATTGGGATCAATCTGTTTTCAGGAACTTGTTTTTTTTTTAAATTATAATCATCAATATGCTCACCGCTAGTGATATATGCAAGATATGAAATTTGAATCAAAAGGTACGTATAGAGGTATATTGCGCCTATAATTATATTAATTATGCATAATAACCGTTACATAAAATAAACAGTGTAACATATAACTATCAATTCTTAATGAAGCTATTGATAATTATATGTACTCATTTCTGTGATGAAATTATCATAGGTATTTGTATTAATTTGTTGTATGGTTATTATAATTAATTGTTTAACCCACTTTTGTTCGGCTTTATTTATATTCAATTAATAACTTTATTATGCCACTATTATTGAAACAAAAAGGTACTACAACAGTATAATTCAAAGTGATATTCTTATTATTCCAAAATGTCTTATTAGTATGTCGCCATCCGTAAGCAATAATATTATCTTTGCGGAGACGGTTCACCTGTTCACATCGAAATTCCATAGATCATCAGCGTCAGGACATGTGACCTGATCGAAAATTCGTAAGACGGATGGAGAGTAGACCGCTGGCGCGGTGTATTTAATCTTAATATATATATTTCTTGTGTGCGTGTGTATGTGACTGAACTCCTCCTAAACGACTGGACCGATTTAGACGAAATTTTTTGTGTGTGTTCAAGGGGACCTGGGAATGGTTTAGATTCACAATTTTGTCCGCTGGACAATGTTTTTTTAATTTATTAGTAGTTGTTGATTTTGGAATGTTTTACATTGGATCCGACAGACGGCGCTTGGTAGCGCAGTGTCAAATTTTTAATAATATTCGAATTTTAATTTTAGTCTGACCCGACAGTTAGCGCTGCGATCAAATTAAAAAAAAGTTTTGTTATCATTGTGTTATTGTAGACCATGTGCTGGATCGTTAGATATTGTCATAACATTTGAATAATAATTTTCATCAAAATGGTCCAGAATATTGTAGCTTATTAAAAAAAGTTTAAAATTTTCAAATTAAAGACGTGTAGACAGGACAACGTCTGTCGGGTCCGCTAGTGTAATATAAATTGTCATGCTTGTGTACGATAGCGCAATAAATAAATATTGTATTCTATCACATAAATGATAGTACTTTTATACTGATAATTAAAGCAATTCGTGCAAAATTATTCCCTAACCATTCCAAAATATCAAAAATGCACAACGTTAATATTCAAGTTTTCACTTCTGCCTGCACTCCCGGAGTGCAAAACGTCGTTTTTTAAACTAAGTCAATCAATCAAATTACATTTGTTTAAGGTTACTAGCTTTATTTAAAAAAAAGAAACATACGAAGAAACGTATCTGCTAAATATTGGGCCAGTAAAAACATTCCAATTGGACTACAGCCGGTAAAAAACTAATAGATGTAATAATTTATTAAAATTAAAAGGATACTTATGTCCATATGAGGAGGTCATTTTATGAATGAACTCAATTAGAAAATTGCTCGGCGCTCGTGACTCATACGATATTGAACTGGATTAGTCACAAATCGACTCTCCCTTTTCACACTACAATACTAAGAGTGAATTCAAGAGTGTGATTCTCTTATCTTGCAAATAACATATACCAATAAATAAACGCAAAAGAATATCATAATAAAAATCCTAATAAAAAATTAAGTTGAACATTTACACACACATTAGATTTTTTAAATTAATAAATTAGGTCATGTATTACACGGAATGGTAACAGATGTACTCTGTTTTAGTAAAAAAAACTTTATTTACTGAACACAATACCTACTTCGATTTAGTGGTTAAATATTTTCAAAATTATATCATATTGTCGCTCTGAAAAGGTAAAAGTTATAAACAAGGATAAACAACGAAATTTAAAAAGCCTTTTGATCCTTGTGTTTCGCAGGCTCGAACCGCCAACGTCTGACGCCATTTAGTTCCCCTTTCTGCCGCTTCCTGCCTAAATGCCGCGCGCGGCGTTCTTCGCCGTTCGCGTCAGTTAGCCTCCGCGCTCGTGGAAGTTGGTTGTGTGCTGCTCCCTACTTCTCGTCGGATTTAACTGTCGAAACAAGTTAAACTGTATGCGATCTTATAAGAACTTTATTTTATAATTAAATCATCGTGATGGACGTACAAATATCATTTGCCTCACCTCATATTGTATTTTTTTCATAATGTTAGAAACTTTTGAAGTGAAGTAGTGTGTTTTATCTTTGCGAACGTTACGCAGGTGTAACAAAAACTTTGTGCATTGTTTTGTCAAGAGACGTTAACTGTTGAAGAGTCAGAATTTTCAAATTTGACTCTTCTCTTGTTTCTATTGTAAACCTGTAACGTGTTGAAAAGAGACAAAATGAGGTCCTCTCGTGGAAGGACGACAGGTGTGGCGGCGCTCGCGCTTATGTTGGCAGCACTAACAGGTAACGTACTTTTATTAAGTATTAAAAAACCTTATTCGAATAAAGTGCTCATTTTATCCCATAATTATTTTCTTGTAAGATACACATTCGTACTATTTCGTACGATACCTAAACCGGTGCGTCATATCTGATAACATGATAACGAGTTTTATGTTGGTGGTACTATATTTGAATGTAACACGTTTATTTATTGACAAGATCTTATGAGTCAGTTCACGCTGTTTGTATGGTAAAGAATTTGTATATTTGTTTAGGTATATTGTTTTCGTTGGAGTTATTTTGATGAATGGATAATTATGTCATAAGTTCGTGGCTTATTATCTGCGTAATCAAAATTTTAAATTAATACACAGTAATGAAAACGGGTTTAAAATCGATTTTAGTTCTTGTAAATCAAAATTTAACACTGTGAATTATTTATATTCAAACAAAACAGTCGGCGAAAATGAGTATAATATCCGTTTCGCAATGACCATGACGATAGGCGGTTCGATTTTCGCGATTTAAAAGAACTCGATATTTAGGCCGTAATAATCATAATTTCTTATTGCAATTGGAATTTAATAGGTACTTGATTAACTACGGATAGATGTTTTGTCGAGTCAATCTGTGCTAAATTACCGTGAAGCGTGCAAGAAACAGTTCATCGGAGTATCTTAGATTTCTCATTACGAATTGCAAACAGTTATCGGCGCTGGGGATTATTGTATATCACGTATTCGGAATTGCGCAAATTGAAAGATATTTTTAATTGATTTATGTTTGAAGTAGTCGCGAAATATAACATTTGAAACCCGAAACAAATATTTATTTTGACCAGGCTTGGAGAAACCTATGTATGTTATTAAATAAATTCCTTCAGTCGCGTCTATGATAGCCATAAATTACCTATGATATTTTTTTTCCTAAGACTTAAATGTAACAATCGTTAAAGAGGTCGTTAAAGACATTGCCAACGGACACGGAAGCCTCGCGGCCGAAACTGCGGGCTGATTTTGGTTGAGCCATTCAATTTTTAAATTTTATCAAAATTTAATGTTCTTTCTTCAATGTCGACTAAAGCCATCATCAACCAACGAATGGCTGAATCTATTATCTATTACTAATAGATTCTCACAGACACATATTTAGAAAGTACAGGAGTAGAGAATTAAAATTATCAAAATCTTAAATGATCCGAGCCTCCTTATTCTTGCTTTACTAATAGACATTGAGGAGCTGTTCCAAGCACTCGAGCAAGTAGAAACATTGGTCCCGCAGAGAACAGAGCAAAAACCTTTGAGCAAAGGCAAAGGATTGATGCCTTGGAAATGTGGTGCTGGATGTGGATGTTAAGAATATAGTGGACCGGTAAAAGCACCAAAGTCTTGATTCTTACTCAGCTCCATATTAAAACCCGTTCATCAACTAAACGCCACCGACGCAGAATGTAACACAATGCGTAGGGACGTCGAAGCTCATCGTTATTGGCAACACCGAAAGCAAAAGATTGAGTGGACGTGCGCCGACAAGATGGACTTATCAAGTCAAAGACACATCGTCTCAGATTATAGACCGTTATAAAAGAAGTGCAGCACCGAAATAGATGGAAGAAAATTTCGCTTCAGATCTTAATATTCAGCTGACCACGGTATTCAGGCACGAGTAATCGACTTAAAGAGAGATTCTTACTTAATATGAAATCATCTGCAATTAATATCTATCCTAAGGAAATCTCTGTTAAAGATAACTGATTAAGTTCACAGAAAACACTACGATATTCTTAAAAGAAAAGTTTAAGCAGCAAACTCGGCAGCTCTAGGCTTTTTTTGACTACATATATAAATAAATAATATACATGGTTAGGTACTAAATAGAAATCCTATACTGTGTCGGTATACTACTAAATGTAACATATCAACTACTAATGTATTGTAGTAGTAGATATGCTACATTTACATAACTACTTTATTTAATGTTAAGTGAGTTCTCATGTTCTTGGGAGCTGTCATTGGGGACATTTCTTGGCATTAATATATTTAATATACAATACGTCAAAAATGTTACAATAAGTTATCTTTATATATATATATAATGAAAATGGTCTTCGTTTGAGGCTCAATCACGCCTAAACCACTGATAGTATCGACATGAAACTACCACCATTCGATGCGAAATTTTTCCTAGATTTTAAACTATAAAATATAATATTGCCAATGTATTCTCCTTTCTCCAAACTAGAAGATCTGATGCGGCATTTAATAAACCGTGCCTAACGATTTGAAGTATGGAGAGTATGTATACAGTAATTGCCACATTTAAGCTGTGAATGTACCACATCCTACATCTACATACATTCCAAACAATTTAGTCGAATTTAACACATCTGTCGTGTCATTAGGCTCGTTGAAGCGCATTACAGAAGTATTAACGGCGAGATTGGCGTAATGGGATATACTGACGGCTCTTCACAAAGTCATGACCATTTCTGATTATGACCTCAAGATTACTAGCATGAAGCTGGTACTTGAAAGTTTCACGGGAGATATACATTATAACGGAGTCTCAAAACATTAACAATAATAATAAACCGTTCCAAGAACTCATTTGAACGTTTACTTGTATATTAATGTTGCTAGGCCTCGTAGCTATTATAATTACAATTGCCTTCTGCATCGGCCTGACTGTGTGGAGAACGATTGGTCAATCCTCTCTGGGTACGGTGAAATTTAACTGATGGGTTGTGGATGTCGGAGGCCAAAGAAGTTAATTATCCCTCAGAAAAATACCCTGGGCTGTTTAAGTATAGCGATTGAATTTATTTTTGTGACGTCTAAACCTATATGTGACCCATATTGTGTACATATTGTGTACTAAACAAATAATTTAAGACAATCGTATAATTAATTTCAGCCTGAATTTAACTGACTTAGTTGGGCCAATTAAAGTAAAACAAAAATTGGGCCCATTTTTAATAGATATATTTTGATAAAGCAATTCTTTTAATTTAATAAACTATTGAATTATCGGTGCGAAGCTTGAGCTATGGTTTATCGCAAAATATATTTCAATATTACCAGGTTGTATGCCATTCATGAAGACATACGTGACGAAGTCGATAATATTTAAAATCGGAAATGACTGCCACCGAATAAGATTAGCAATAATTATTTGAAATAAATTTTAGGTTTACTTTCTAGTTTGAACAATTTCCGTACTACTTATATAATTAATTGATCTTATATAACAATATTTGTTATAACGTGAGAGGTATTATGATTACATTGATTACTAATAGTTTTCCAGTCATATTATTCATGCACCAATGATATGGAAACTTGGGCCGCACGTGATTATTTAGAAAATGTTCTTGCTTAAAATTGCATACAATCACGCCGTTGTGTCAAAAATCTATTAGAACCTTAATAAAAGTTTTTAGTAGTTTTTTTTTCAATGAACAAAATCGGATGATGCGGTTATTCATCAAGTTATCCCACTCACATTTCTTCGTATATAATTATATATTAGATCAATAAGATTAATGCCCAAAGGTAATGGCCATTATTACAGGTCAAAGACCCCGTGATCTATAGATTCATTCGAGTGTAATTCAAATTGTAACAGCTTTCACTCAAGTGCAATCAAAGTTGCTTTATCCAACCGGTTATTTATGTCCAGGAAGTGGCCATCAATAATAGGTATTAGCAGCCTTTGAACACATTGGTAATAACCACTAATGCTAAATGCGGAGTTTAGGAATATCATTATTAATCAATACATGAACAAATTTCATTAATGACCCTGGATATAAATTGTTTGAACTGAAACAAATGAACATCATTTCAATTATGTATGTAATTTCAAAATTAAACTAATTAACCTAAACCCTATATTATTAAGACTAAATTATATTAAATCGAGACAGAGTACGGAGTTGGAAATATTCAATACACTTAAACTTACACAATACAATCGAACGAGTTTCATGAGACACACTGACGCGTTTTATAAAAAAAATATAAACTTCATACGGTTTTAAATTTACTTGAGAAAAGTTCTCAGTTGGCCGTTAATTAGGCAGTCACGTATTTTCAAAGGTCAGGTCATATCTGCAATTTCTATGAGATGTAGGCCGGATGAATCACGTTCCATACATCATCTTAACACGTAGACTACTTCTTACGTGACAATATTACCTGCCTATTCAAGTTTTTTACTAGATTTATTCGTGCGATATTTTCTGAGTAGAATTTTAACTATACTAATTTAGAAATACATGTATTATAAATATGCTTCATGGTTTTTTAGGTACACACAGCCACTCGTGTTGTGTTATTTATTAATATATCAAATGTTAAGTGATTGAAATAAAAAAAAATATTCCGAGAATATATATAGTTTACTGGGTCACTAACATTAGCATTATTTGCTAGATATCGTCATTGATAAGAGATAACAGCGAGTAGTTCCCAAACATGTCATGTTGTGATAAAGCTACTATGAATATCGAGTAACACAGCATACAGCAGCACAAAAATAATAATATACCAAAAGTTAAAATCTCATGAAAAATATCGGACGAGGTAAAGCTGATATTAAAGATTCCATTACTATATTAAAACGCATTGACATTAATAAAAAGTCGATGTATTCTCCTAACTATACAATTTAACTACTATTTCTTGACTCAGTGTGAGTCTAATCATTTCCGTAGGATATTGCATTTCTATAGACAGTTTTTATTAGTTGTTTTTGCTGTCGAACGAGACGGGCGTGGACCGGTTGACAGGAAGTCCTCTGTTGCGAATTTTCTCTGCCATTTCACTGTCAAGGTGCCGGTTTTTGTCTGACAGTGAAATATTGGGACGCGGATCTACTGACAATGAATGCAAATGCCAAGAATACAGAGAACTCTAAAAATCTAATTTTAGAAATAGTAATTGCCTATTTTCATGTTATTTATTTACAATAAATAAATACTTAGAACTAAGAAAGTGTCTGAGCCAATTCAAATAACTCTCGCAATTCCAAACCTGTAATCATTACAAATGCATGTTACAAAACAGACAAAATATAAAAATATATATAATTGTACAAATTTTGCGTTGCACAAACGATTCATTGCATAAATGCAACATTATTTCGTGTTTAAATTCAAACTAGCAGTAGTTGCAGTTGTCCAAATTGAATGAACATTTGTCTGAAACCCACAACATTTATGAAACTTGTGTAAATTATAGTGAATCTATATAGTACATAGTATATGCTAGAGCATACTTTGAGTGCATACTAAGACAAACTCTTTGTTTACGTGAAAGTTTTATGTATATTGGAATTTCAATGTACTAATATGTTTGTAATTAAATTGGCCTCGTATTTATCTAAATTATTGCCATAAACTTTAAAGTATCTTTAGTAATTTTGTGGAGGTTATGGCTAATTTGATTGTAATTCAGTACCTACATAAATACAGATGTAACATTAACATTTGTGTTTAATTTAAAAAGTAAAGTCACTGAGTGGTCACGTGCCTATTGTACAGTCTAAGCCCTTCCAATGTAATGACCATGCACATATGTCAGTCATGGTTGATTTTGATTATGCCTGGACTATGCTTTATTTTTACCCGTCAAGTGGCTTTGGAAGCGGATAACTTGAATGCACGAGCTAAATTTAATATTCATAACGCATTTTATTGTCTCAATAGACTATTCAAGTGGAGTGTATTGTGCGGGCTGAGTAATATTGAGCTATAATAAAATTTGCACCAAAAGCGTTGGCAAAATACTAGGGCTAACTGCCGGATTCCAGAAAACTATGAGTATAAATATATTTTTTCAAAAAAACCTTACGGCCCGCACGTCTTTTTAAAATTGAGTTAAAAGTTTCAACAATATTTCTACTTATAGAAACAAATGTATTTCTGTTTACTCCATACTTTGTAAAAGGCTCCTTGCCGTTCTATTTAAACTATGAAATATAAAGCAAAGAATAATTTTCTGTTAGGTAACGTTTATAGTATTTAACGGAATTGCGGTGAGTCCGGCGCGGTGTGGCAAACAGACTGTGTCGTCTATGTAAACTGGATTGACGACCGCGCCGTGGACCTTGACGAAACTGCGAAAGAACTGGAAAAAGAACTTACATTTTAAATTGCAATCGTTAAAGAGGTTCAATTTTAAGGACGCAGACACTGAGTGATGTTAGTTTATTACTCTTTAATTAATTAATTATTGTAATCCAAATTCTTTTTGTATCTCCACTTTTTTTGTGTATCATTTTTGTTACACATAAAAGGAGAACGAAAGAACTGAACGAGGTTCTACACAGACCATGGCATTTCGCGTGGTAGCAGAAATGGCTCTCGCATCTCCAATTACCACACAATGCAGTTTTCAATAACTGAAAGCAACGAATAAATTAAATTCTCTCATTAACAATGGATCATTATTGATAGAATTAACTTCACATCCAATCAACAAAAATTCTGTCGTTTTATTTACTTTATAGAACATAAAAATATCGTCTTTTAAATGATCACTGTCAGATGGCATCGTCTGTTTATAAAAAAAATGCTTAACGAAATTAGAGATATAAAAATATTTAATAATTGTAAGCATTAATATCCATTACTGTTTTTTTAATAAATAAAGTAATTTAAGATGACCATAAACACGCTCTAACATAGGTCATAATCTTTGGACATACAAACATGTGTGTGTAATATACGTATAGTTAATGACCGTTCTAGACCACATTAATTATTCAAAACTATTGTACTCTATAACAAATGTGTGCATCCCAATTCAACATATTCGAAAACTGTAATCTAGCCATTTACTAAAAAGTTAATACCTAAAGTTGCGGCAATTTTTCAAGCGTCATTTGTCACACGTAAAACCCAGTGACACCAACACATTATACACTTCAAAGTGCTTTTGAAATACGATAGATATTGGTGTTGATATTTTTGAGGCTAAATGATGTACGAGAAAGTTGAAATACTCTTTTCTGCGAATGTGAAAGATTGCATTTCTTCCTTAGTTACCTCTCAGCTTTGCTACGCCATGGTTGTGTAAGAAATGTTTAAAGAAAGAACTTTATTTCTCATTACAAAACAGAAATATTTTAAGAAAACACGCATTAATGCCTAAATGATTATATTAATAATAGATAAAGTAAAATAGCCTGTGTTCGAGTTCTACATAATCAGGATTACATTAAGTCCATGTCATTATGTTTCAATACACGACTGCGTCGGCAGTTTGAAGGCATTTTCCTATTTCCTCCATTTGTCTCTCTCCCTCGCCACCATTTTCTAATCCATCCCCACTATACCTTATTCCATTTTCCCAGGTTTCTGGTGGCGGCCTCTCGTTTTTTATCTTACTGGGCCATTCCAGGTCTTTTTGACCCATATAACATACGCGAGCAATGTGACTGGCTCATTTGCTTTACATATATATCTAATATCTAACTTTCTCGTATCACGGTGTTTGTATTTAAACTCCTTTAAAAATTGCCGACCACGACCGATTTTCGTTAAATTTTGTGTGCATATCGGTTAGTTCTGCGCATCGAACATCTATTTTTCATCCCCCTAAATGTTAAGGCCGGTTCACCTCAAATAGTATTTTTAAGACAATATAATTTTTGTTTTAATTTTTTTACAAAATACATACAACCCTCTTCACCCTTCCTCCTCCTTATTTTTTATTTAAAAACTTAACACTTCTTATCAGGAATTCACAGAAAACCCTAAAAAAATTCATTCCGGAAAACCAAACATTATCTGGGGTAACATGGGGGCAACTTGTCCTAAATAGGTAGACTAGGTATTCAGGAGAAACGAAGTTCGCGGGGGCAGCTAGTTATTATATATAACTATCTTACAAAAAAGTTTTAGATTAATTTATCCAAATTCAACTATTCTCGTTAACGCAAATATCATGAAACCATTCTTAAATACAATTTTGCCCCGCAAATACAGACAGTTAGCAAAAAGACGAGAAACGTAACATTGTTTTTCCCAGGGTGCGATGAATTTCATTGTGGAAGCACTTTCTCACTATTGTTCTTGATGTAATTGTAGTTCGCTAATGATTTTATGCGATGTGTGCACTAGATGTACTTCTTACGGTCATTGTGCTTTTAATTTACCTTATTTTAAAATTTAAAAAGTTTAGTTAAGTGTTTTTAGGAAGTATTTATAGATAAAGACTGATTTCGCGAACTTTGACATTGAACTTACCAATTACCATGAACCTTTTTGCTTGATTTCTTGGGAAATACCCTAAATAGAAACGAAAAAATTAAAGCTTTTATTACAGTTAAGTGTACAATAGAAAATATAATTTTTCAAAGGAGAAACTTTAATAATTTTATTTTTAGATAGATCTAAAAAGTGCGCCTCATCTTGATATAGGAAGCACTGTAAATGTTGCTTATATTTAAATTATGCAACGGTTTTCTGTCCCCATAGACAAAGCTTGTTAACTTACTGCAGTACTTATACGTGAGTAAGCACTTAAAATATTTATGGTGTTCATAAAGTAGCATTTCTCAGGCTGCATTCGTAGAAAGTGCGGCTCAAACTGACTTATCTTTTGATAAGTTAGATAAGCCGTCTTGACCTCCATTTGACGTGAATATACTAAGATAAGCATTTTTACTAACCTTTAACACGTACTTACGGTTATTAAAGTAGCTGTTACCCGTTTTGCTACTATTGCTACTATTTTTCCCTTTTTTTTTATAGAACAGTTGTAAACGGGTAGGAGGCTCACCTGATGTTAAGTACTGTACCGTTACATCGAATGTTAAATGCGCACATAGACAAAAACTCCATTGGTGCTTAACATTTAGGGGGATGAGCTGGGAATAAAAGGTACGTCCTCAAGGATGAGAATTGCACGCTGTAACCACTAGGCCAATACTGCTGCTTTATCATTATTACTGATCAAGTATTTAATAGAAAAAGTAAGAAGTATAACGATTATAAATGGTTTTAAATGATATTTAATATTCTTAATTACATTACCAAATGGAATCTATTAAAATTCGAATGAATCAATTAAAACTGTGTTTGTCATTTAAAAGTAACCGACTCTGTCATTACAATATGCACAATTAATATCATCAACGATTCATTAGCTTGGCGCGTGGGCTATTTTTGTCCATAAGTGGAGCGATAAAGGAAACCGACCACCGATTTCAACTGAAGGATCGTATAATTGAGTTTTAACATTAAGGGTATGACTTCTGTCATGAGCAGAGCGGTAAAAAGTGGTATCGTATAGAAGTATAAAATTTCATAGTCATACTGATTTAAGTTCAGACGTGATAAACTTATTAAAATAAATAAAAATTATACTTGCCTACCGAGTATTTATAAAGCAATATATATTAAGCACTTTCATAGACAAGCTGCTAATATGAGATGATTCCAGTTCAGCTTAGTTTTGTTGCAATGAATTTTTAGGAATGAAAAAAATATGCCATCAAAAACGTTATAAAGTTATGATTAAAATGAAAGAAATATACCGTGTATATACAGGCTTCTAAGTTTATCCACAACATAGGGAGTTAAAAATGGCCTGAACTGCTTCAAGAAAAGGATGATGAGCATACTGCTGTTCCCCCAAAGTACATTACCAATAAATAAGAAATAGTTACGTAAGACATACACTTCAAATAATTTGTTGGTCTCTTGTAGTGTCTGTCGTTTT
Organism: Pieris rapae; assembly: GCF_905147795.1. Lineage (NCBI taxonomy): Eukaryota > Metazoa > Arthropoda > Insecta > Lepidoptera > Pieridae > Pieris > Pieris rapae. The sequence continues at coordinate 10,176,733 of NC_059521.1, read as the reverse complement.
CTTAATAATGCTGTTCTAAGCGATGACCAGTAAAAACGCGAGATTAATTCAAACAAAAGCAGTAGAAATGATATCTTACCCGCTATCGCTTATATCGTGTCCATCGTTTGCGGTTTGAGCTTTACCGTAGCCGAACATGCTTAAAATAGCTTTTGAATGCACTTATCGGCCAGATACGAAAGATTAAAGGTATTTTGGAAAGGCTATTGCTTCCTTTAGTCATGCATCAAATACTCGTAAATAGCGAGCACACGAATATCCTATATTTTGTACATATAAAGGACTTTTGTGGTCAAGAGAGAATTAATCAAGTATAATGTAGTTTATATAATATGTTGAAGTTTTAAGAGGTTTTTGAGCTTTTTTTTTAGTAGGAATAAATAGCGACAGTTATCTATGTGAATATGATTTGTTCTTCGTTGTATTATAAGTTTCATGTTACCAACGAATAAAATAAAAAGTTGACTGTGTCATATACCCAGTATAGATATTATATTTCACTTGCCTATTTTGATAAAATATGAAGGACCAATTACATTAAAAGATTTACAGATACAAGAAGAAAAAATAGTCGAGCGCTTTAAGTGAATTTTTAAAGAGCTTAAATAATACAATCGATGGCTGATCTGTATGTAAATCGCTGTTAGAGCTTTCAAATAAAAAGCGTGCAAATTGAATTGTAATCACGAGTGTTCATAGTTTAGGTAACTGCAATGCGGCGCTTATGCAAAACAGTCTGAAGTCAATCAAATTTGCTCTTTTGTATAATTGTTCAATAATGGATGATCTAATTTAGAGATTAGCCTATGTTAAAATTAATTATTTAATTACGAATCGAATAAAAAATAAATAAAATACACCTTACAATTCAATTAATAACTTAATTAATTGTAATGCTGCTCTTCCTTACGTTTGCATGCTAACGGCGGTACTCAGAGTCGTCCATTAAAATGTCTAACAGAAGGAAGGAAAGAAGGAAAAACTTCTCTTGTACTTAATTTAAAAAATCGACTGAACCAAAAGATCTAAATGGTTCATGAATGTGGGCTAATTTTTAAGTTATACTGTATGTAAATAAAATGTAAATTAACAAATATTTCTGCAGTAGGATCATTCACGTTTAATGGCACGAAACAAAATGAACACAAAAAGTATGTAACAAAGTGTACAATAATATCTTGTTAAATTATTATAACATGTTACTGCATTTAATTTAAACTTGTAATAACTGTTAAACATAATATCAGAAGGTTGAACTAACTGGCTTCACTCTGGTTATTTTGATAGAAACTGCTTGAACTAAACCATGTTATGCTCGAAACGTTCATTACAAGCCACAAGGTAGTATTAATTAACTAACTTTGCGTTTGTTGCTTGCGTCGCGTTACACTAATCTATATTACATGCATTATTAATATTATGTCATCGACTAACAATTTTCAATAACAGAAATTTGTGAAATCTGTTTTGCTCTGAAAGGATTAAATAACAATACAAAATTCAATTTTCACGGTTGATTATCACGTTAGAGGATTGTTCGCAGTGGTCTGAGTTACGCCATAATCTTTGTGCTGTGGTGGTTTATAACCTTGCTTTGTCTTGTGTTGTACACAAAACGGTCGTCATTGACTAGGTATGGAATGCAGTGGTATCGTTCTGTGAGCATGCCCATCTCCTACGTTCTATTTAGTGTATACTGCACCGGAGGTTTTTGAGTGTGACATGCAGATGAGGTCTCCGTTGTATGCGACAGCGACCCTGGAGCCTTTGTAACGCGGCTTTGTAGGAACCACTCGAACCACCCAGTCTCTGAATAGCAAACTAATTTTAATTATTGGCAGTCAAGCGGCCCAGATCCTGAACGGACCGCAGTATTTGCAGAGCGATAACTCGCAGACAAAACTTGCATAAAACAATCGATACTAGTAGCCCTTGCGCCTGCTACCTGCCACCACTTTACATCATCATAACAAAATATGGCATTGATAAAGCACAGTATGTAAATATTTATTGAAGATTCAGAATGTGCGTCATCCCCCACTTCGCACTTTGCCGGCGCAGTGGAGCGGTGGCTTTTACTTCAAAGTACAAAAAGGCTTAAGTTATCTGACATGACAATAGGTGATGACGATGTTATTAAATTTTAAAGTTGTTGAAAAAGTGTAATTTATTTTATTGACGACAGGTTTAAAAAGGATTGTGGCGATAAACTCGCAACAATTGAAGCGTTGAAAGGTTGTTAGATTTGAAACGGTGTTAGCTGTGAAACGAAGCACGTTCGAAAATCTAGTGGATTGATGAATGGCTTGCCAAACCTTGGTTGGATGGCAGTTTTAATGCTTTTAAAAATGCCTCGTACATGTTTTAACAGGTCAATCAAATGTGTTAAATGTTACACAATGTAAACTCACTAAAATAGTCTTACTCACTAAAATGGCATTAAACAAAAATTTAGATTGTGAGTATGGTTATATTCTGCTCATATAATGTCCCATTCACCCTAAAGCAGAAGAAATATATACAATACATGTACATATTATTTTTTATCATAATGGCGTGTTAGTCTAGTGGTTGAGGGGACTCTTTGGTCGTACGTTTGAACACCACTTGGTAGCACCACTACGTGACGAGGAAAAATGAACAATTAATCGGATAAGGAAATCTGGGACCAATAAGGGGTCGATATTTATGTATATATTATGTTTATAACATTAATCATTTTGTATGAGCGGATAATTTCAAAGGAAAAGTGCTTTAATATCAATAAGTACTTTAATCTGAAAGTGTTTCCAGACTCAATTATTTGCAAACCTTATAGCTCCTTTGACGTCATCAAATAAAGGCCATTCTGGACTCTTGCCAGATGATAAGCTCGACCTAACTCACCCTGAACGAGGTCAATGACCTCTTCGCCGATCTGCGATTTGCAATACTGTAAGGATAATATTTGATCAATACAGTGACTCATGCAGAATGTCTATAATGTTTGATAGTGTTTTGTTTTGTTAATTAAACTGCAAGATTGAAATAGTTCGGTAACGTAATCACGCGTAATATCGTCTAAATACCTAAGTTTTTCAACCATATTACTGTCAACGTTTTGTGAACATCGAAAGATCAAAGGACTCATAAACTTTACATAAATTTTAATAAACTGCTGGCGTAAGGGTTAATTACTGACACCATTCTTTGCATAAGTGTCGACGTTGTACGTTACAAAGTTGTCGTTGTTATTTTGAGGCAGCTCATGATGAACCAGCCAACCAGAATCTACAACCTGAGAGCTGTCATTGGAGTAGTTGGAGCAGCATTACTTGTTTAAATAAACGCACCCTGTAATATTAAATGGCTTAGGAGTTAAGCTTCGACCCAGGGATTTTCAAATACTGTGCAGTGGTTTTTACTATTAGCATTTTACCTTTTTCGGTTCAGGAAAGTATCGTCATTTGACCGGTATGTCTTAGACTTGTTGGTGCGCCTAAGAACTAGAGTTTTAGGCTTTTTTTTTTCAAAAAATGTTAACACAAAGCGGGTTGCCGGTTTTAATTATATTATGTACATACACATAAACTGCCCCATTTATAAGATAATCTCATAACGTAAGCTTAACAAAATAACGTTTAACTGAAAGTAATACAGCTTAAAGCACTTATGGGGACGTCGAGTTACGCACTGCTTAATTAGACCTCGTTAACGATATGCGTTACATCCTTTTGTTATTTACTTCTATAACGGTTTTAACTGTGTTTTATTAATATTTAAGAACAATAGGTATAGAAATACTATAGTTATAAATGTCAATGATCTATGGTTACTTAAAGTATTCGTGAATTAAATCCTGTGTATTTAATTACAATAAAGATTAAACCATTCTTTTGATGTTACTAAGTCTATAATTATTAGACAATAATGTTAATATAAATAATAATTTAGCAGATCTTCAACGATGCTTCTTTGCAACAATGCAACAGCTTTTCTGTAAATCGAAGTTTTAAAAATATTTATATTAAACTTATTTTAATGAATAATTAAAATAAGTTTTGTTTTGATAAATGAGCATTAAAAAAATCAAATTCTTAAAAGGCATAAAATTTATAAACCTGGTACAAAGCCTAACGACACATAATTTGAATTTAATTCAAGCTTCATTCATACAATGCATTGATGCAACTATTTATACATAAAGAAACATTTAAAACGTGAGAATGTACACAGAGTAACAGTATTAAAATGCTTATTAAAACAATGGTCCAACCAAATATTAACAGTGACTCAGCTAATAAGTGGGTATTATTGACATTAACGAGTGCACCATCCGGCGGGAAACGGTGTGGATGACATATCAAGTTACTTCTAAATAAATATAGGGGACAATTGGGGCTGAGGAAGCATTGATTAGGAAACTGATGAAAGAAAGCGAAAGTTTATTATAGTATACTTTTGTACTAAGATATATTCAACGTTGTACGTTGTGATTCCCCAATTTTTAATTCTCTGCGGTAGTCCTAGCGAGTGCGGTAGGCCCGTGTGGTTGTGGAATGTCCTGAATGCGGTTCGTGCCTGGCCACAGACCGCATCTTTAGCTCACATGGCCAAACTACTGCTAACTTTCTGAAACTATTTTGGTTTGCTCGTTATACTTAATCCGACTTATTGTGTGTCGATAGGTAACTTAATAATTAAGATGTAAGTTTTAAATTGTAAAATATTTTCTTAACCCACACACTGCGCTCGCTGGCTAATATTCTTTTAGCGGATTTCAGGACTCTTCTTACGATTTTATCTAATTAAGTGCTATTAAGTCTTAGTGCTTTAGAAATATAGGAGGAGCAGATGTTTCCCTAATTGCAACGATTACACATGCTGCATACTCCAGCTAAGCTGTTAATGAGGCATTTTATTGTTCTATACTGTCCGGCGCCTCTAATAGAACTAATTGCTACAGTAGCTTTTGCGTTGAGCAACTTAATAACGGGATATACCCCGAAACCGTTCATAGTAATAAATTGTTAGTTTAAAAATCCTTTCTCCACGAATGAAATGCCTTTTTAAATCCTAAGCAAATATCGTTTTATTTTGTGATTGTGTTAATATTAAAACTAAACAAAAATACTTGAACGAGCACTGTAGAATTGTTTTTATTTTGTTTCGTGTATCTGTGTATCCAAATTGTTAATATTTTGAAGTCAACAAAATACTCAAAGAAATAAAGACAACAAACAAGTTTTCCTGTAACAACAGAGTCCCCACAAAACACTGTAATTGCTATACCTAATATTATCACGCCTAATCACGCGTCTAAGACAGCAAAGAAAACAAAAGAACTGGCACAAAGGCGGTCCCCTTAAGAAACCTCCATTGATGTATTGTATTCACAGTCGTCCCCATAAGGCTTTGGCTTAGCCAAGGGGAATTTCGTACGCTCCTTTAATTTACCGTTTTTATTCTCTTCATGTGACCATTGTCTTTAACCGCTCGCCATGAATTATGTGCATCAATTTTTGTCTGTTGTTTTGTGAGCGCTTCGATCCATATTCAGCGGTCAGTTTTTGTTGTAACGTGAATCTTGAATCTTGAATTTATGGCACAGTGCTTCCGAAAAACACTTGTGGATTCATGCACGTCAATCGCTCTTTCATTTTGATCTTCCCTGTCTATTCTCTGACCTGGAAATGATGAGAAATGTCGGAATGTATGTTATGTCAGCGCATTCTTATAGCTTCTATGACTTTACCTTTATTATATCGGTTTTAAACGGTTCAACAGAATGGTCATTACACAACAAGTCATTGCCCTCAGTTAATGCCACTACACTTAAGCTTACTCGCCTACAGGGTCAATCTTAAAATAGTAAATTGTGTTTGATATCAGTTTTCATACTTGAGAACTTGACCGTTCGTAACTTGATCTTTATAAGATGCAGCATCTCGTTATACATAACCAACAATTACCCTGTTGTATCGAACTACTTATATGGATGATCAAATGTACATGGAACGAAATTTTCAATTACGCGTCGATTTAAGATCAAATTAATATGTATTTATTGTTTGAGAATCACTTTGTTCGAAATAATAAAACTTTATTTGAATCAAAACCAATTTAAGAAGTATTTAATGAAATCTTTATACGAACTCTCAAGAATTCCCGGTCGTTCATTGCCGTTTATTGTCCCCGTCGACCTCAAAAACTATCCAATAATCTGAGCGAAATGCGGAACGCCATAAATGACGAATGTCAAAGAATGCTTTAGGGCTTCACCTTTGTGCGGTTCCTAACTTTTCATTTAATAAACGTTTCTTACAACTCTTTAATTTTACAAAGAATGTGCGCAGATAAAAATAGACTAGACTTGAATACAAACCTGAGTTATGTTTTATTTTTTTGAAATGCCACAGCTCGCTTTAAATCTGTTTACGGCCAGTATTATAGACTTTTTTTATCTATCTCCGGCATTTTTGTTAACAATTGTTCAAGGCGAGCGTGAAAATTCTAAAGGATTTTAATTTTCAGTTTTAAAATTTCGAGATTTACGTCTGACGAAGTATTCACAGTGTAAGTTTAAAATGTTTCTTTCGATGTGGAGATAGTGGAAGTTGGCTGGCTTCACTCCAAAGTAGTTTTTTTATCTATTTTTTTATGGCTAGTGTATTCCATTCAACACAAGGTATGTTTGAAGTGTTTTAAGTGGTTAATGTTTAAGTGAAAAAAATCTAACTTAACTTTGTTCACGAGCCCTGAGTTTGTTTATAGATTATGAACGGAAAATAATCAATTATAATATTTGTGTATTATTTACAAGAACATTAGTTAAATGAAATAGTTTTAATACCTTACCGGTCATATTACCGACAATAATACTAGAATTTTTATTAAATCTTTTACGATAACAGCGTTCGATTATTGGCATTTTACGAGTGCGATGTTTGACTTTGTATTAGTATTATTTGAAACGGTTAGTGCCACACGCTGTTTGTGAAAGCTAAAAGGTATTTCTCGTGTGTTAGTTCGCATTTAGACTTACAATGAACATACCTATAAACACGAGATCTTTTTAATTTAAGTACACAAAAAAGTACTTTTGTAATGGAAATTAATTACTTAGTAAGTAACTTTCTATGTATATATTTTCTTTTCTTTTTTTGACGTTCGTAAGTGTACATTATGTTACCTATATGAATAAATTATTTTTGACTTTGACTTTGACAATGGAGTTTATTACTATAAAGTAATATAACTTTCAGATAAAATGCGATTTAAAAGTCTGTGAATATTTATTTTAATAAAATTATAGTAATGCAAAGGCCTACTTATTATTTCGGTCCTATTCTACTGCAGAATAATATATGTATTGTTTTTGCTCATGACAGATATTAAAGTGTATTTATTACATTATGTTTTGAGCGCTTTTCATATATTGATTGTACGATCAGAGTTTTTTAAAACTCTCCTTTTTCCGAATAAGTATATATATGGTTATTTATTGGCTAGATGTGTAGACAGAAAATTGCTATCTACCAATACTCGATTTGAAATTTTCATATTTCGTGTAAAAATATTTTCCAGCCAGCTTGCATTTCTCAACGCCATAACGATCTGAGCACGGAAGCGCTCCCAAGTGCCTCTACAGCAGTCAAGCGCCAACTGACCTCAAAATTATTTTGCAGGTGTTCGACATTACATAATTGTCCTTATAAATAGCAATTATGCATCTACAACATGGAAACATCCGAGTAACTCGTTTAATAAAATAATGTATAAATTCGTTATAAAAGAAAAAAGAATAAATTGCGTATTTTCAAATTACTGCGTGATAGAAACGGTTTAATTATTTTAATATAATTTATTATATTATATAAATTAGGTACTGCTTTTTGATTATAAAAACACTGATTAATTTTGAATAATATTTTTCACAATAAATCAGTATCGCTTCCACCTTTTTAGGTTTGGGCCTCAGATTTCTGTATTTTTATGTTCTTGATTGATAATGATGGTTTATCACACAGCCTTCTATGCTTTGACACACGCCGTACAAATTTTGCGTCTAAGGCAAGCCGGTTTCCTCACGATGTTTTCGTTCGAGCGAATGTAAAATGCGCTCTAATAGAAAGGCCATTGGTTCACAACCTAGGTTCGAATCTACGATCTCGGGGATGAGATTCGCACGCTGAAGCTACTAGGCCAACACTGCTCTTTACTTATATTTTTCAAGTCACCACAAGTACCTATTGAATAGTAGTCATTATCAGCCTTGTAGATTTTTTTAACATATTGACACTTTGACGCTGTTGCACTGCACACTAATTACACTTCAAAAAATTTATTAAAATTTGATAAATGTAATTAAAATTGTCGAGCAGTATATACTCGCGTCTTAATAACATATATGTACTCCTAAGTATCAGTTGTCTTAGCCACCCACTGCGCTTATAAATTAATGTAATAAACGACTAGAAGAGTGGAATAATAACACGTCCTTATATTAATTTTATAGCCAGACGGTATTCTTAATTAATCGTTATAACTTTATGAACTTGTTAAACACAAGTCTTGGAATTTATAATTGGATAATTTCGACTTCATATTAACTAATAATAAAAAATAGTGGTTTCGACAATGAACGTGTTGTTCTCGGAATAACTATGAGAGCTATAACTCAAAGTTGAATATAATTATTTCCTGTCTCCACTCTCCGATGGATTCGCTCACAGCTATTGCATTGTTCCTGTGCTTGACACTTTAATTATAAACGGAACTAACGCCGAACCACTAACATCTCGGGTATATCCAGGAACGCTCTTCATTCCATATAAATAATAAGCGCCAGTGGCTTGCTAATATTAATTTATTGAAATAAATTCCGCCTGCGTGGATTCTTCAATTCTGGCTCTTCAAAAATAATTTTTACATTTTAGTCAAAATACTATTTTTTGAAGTTATACTTCTTTAGGCGCGTTATGAAAAAAACTATGATGCGCGCGCACTGCGACACAAAATTAACAGAATGAAGATACAATAAAACCATTAACATATTACTTTTTTGTTACAGGTAAATTGCAGATGTAAACTTTAAAATAACTAGATTTGGAAAACGGACAAAATCTACTAGGCACTACGTAACTGGTAAGAATGTAGAAGAGAAGATGAACATCGAATCAAAGCAGAAAAGTTCTAGCAAGCGGATTTGCCATTTATAGCATTTGTTAGTTCTTGAAGGCATTAAATCGTTAAACCTTAAACAAAGTTTTAAACCAATAATAAGGCACAATCACATTTTCTCTCAAAAGGAAATTTCGCTGACTTTTACTCGAGTGCTTCGAATTTTATAAGTCACTTTATAAATAGCTTCTTTGATGAATGCTTTCCGGCGAAGAGCAAAATTAATTCCTCTATTCGATTTATATTTTCCAAGCATACATGTTTCCTTTTAACATGCATTTAATGGATTTTAAATGAAGCCGTGTAACATAAAAATATATGATTTTATAAATAATTCAGTTGTTTGGAATTACAATTTAAACTTTTGCATCTGCTATATCTAAATTAATGTACCTAAATATATACTATAGATTTTCTCGCATCGTAATTATTTTTAAAATATCAAAATCTATAACTTATAGTTTATGTAAATAACTTCCTCATTTAATCGCATTCTATAAAAGTATTAATATTTCTAAATCTTTAAATATATAAGCACTTTGCTTAATTACACAAAAAGTTCTACATAATTTCCCACGTGATTTCTTTCGCTAATTATTTTCTTATGCAAGTTGAAGTTACGTATTGAGTCTCGCAAAAAGCTAATTAAGCTGAAATTCCATTGTAAGTGATTATCGATCTTAATCATTTCTTTGCCGTTAGCACGATTACATTACTTTAAGATACAATTTTATTTTTTAATTACCTAAATGCTGTCATTTAAATTGCATTCGCATCGCCTAAAATACTAGCTTACACACACAAGCAAACCAAGGATAGTTATATTGTGGCATTGACTTGAACGTTCTTGAGATTCTATTATATCTATACTTCAATAATACTAATTATTTGCTGTATCTTTACTGACTGACATTGGCTATTTTAAATTTAAACTAAAACAATAGGGATCCGAAATGAAAATGCAATATAACATGATGTGACGTATCAATACCTACAAATAAAGAAGAGGGAAGTTCTAAGACACTGAAGAGTGAAGTTCTACAAAAAAATATTTTGTCTAATATTTTAGAAGAGTATTTTGCATTTTGTGTTTTGTTTTTATTTTTAACAATTTATAGTTATCAAGCTAAAAATTCCTGGACTTAATAATTTTTTTTATTACCCACTTGAAATCAAGAATTTTTCAATACCTGTAGGGTATTTTGAAATACCTACTAATGTCGGACATTCTAAAATCTATTCTAGATGTTACGAATTTATGTATTAGAATGTATTAGCTATCCATATTCGTTGTAAAGTAAAATCTGAATATCGATTAGATTATGAATTTAAGTGTTTATGAAATCTGAAAGGACGTAATTAATAATTAAGAAAACTAAGTAAATAAAACTTTTATGATAACTAAAATATATGTGTAGTCCGACTTAGGAAGCTTTCCCCTACCTTCAGTTGCTTATAAATAACTACAATAATAATTGATTGGATCAAATTATTGAACATGGAATATTTGTATTTAAAAAATACCTTCAGCAGGTTTCAAGTATTTCCCATAGTTTCATTGTTTTACAAGTTTAAAACGTGATTATAAAGTGTATATATTTGCAGCCTCACTACCGTATTTAACCTATTTCATAAATTAAGTTTCCAGTTAATCTGGCATACAGCGCATATAAGTGTTCTTGATGTGGAATTTTTATCACAAGTGGCTTGATGGAAGACGGGCCCCGCATGAATTATGCACGTGGAACATTAAAAGCTATTGTCTGGCTGGAGATAGGTCGATCACCTCCTTTTTACCGTTTATTGCACTATATTCTGTAGTTTCTGAAACATTTTACGTCGCGTGCCATCCTGATGACCGCTCTTAACTCTTTCAAGTTTATAAAACTATATTTACATAGGTTTTTCCTTTAATATCAAATTGTTCCTTTACATAATAACTATTGGTTTGGTCATGCGTAGAATACGTAAGCTTCCTAAGCCTAAGATGATGAACACAATCGAGACGTGGAAGTATTATGAAATAACACCAATATAGTAATGTGAAAAGATAGTAAAAACTACCAACCGAGATTTCTATGTATACATTACGCACGCTTCTCTACACTATTATTGTGCCTATGTACTTATATTTCTAAGTAGATACAAAACTCTATTTAAAAAAACGTTTACATTTATTTCAACTAGGTTTATCGTAGAGTACTAACATACAAATATTTATATAACAACAAGCATTATTGTATTCTATTTTAATAGAAATTAATCTATAATAGTGGAAGTTAAGATACTTCGAAGTTCGGATAAAAATCACGCCAAAACCGTATATGCGATCACAACCGTGCACCGGATATCGTTAATATTTATTTCTTGTTAAAGCGATACGAGTATTGCATTAAATATGAAATCCACGTACAAACCGATATTATAAGAATCGATACGTCTACTAATGTAGTTTGTTTACTTTAGATTCTGTCCCGTATTCCGATATTTATGATGCTCATACGGCACTAAAACTTTATTGCCATACGTTAAAATTGTATCACTGTAGATATTTTTAAACTGATATAAAATCCTCCTACATATGTGGCTTTATCAGATATATTTATACATTTCTCTTCTTTTTGATTTAATGCTATATGCTATATATAAATCCATAACAGCCGCTTGAGTGCCAAGCTCTCACGTCGAGCACCAATTAATAGTTTTATTATTGCAGAGTCATGTTCCTTCTTTAATGATCACTCGATGCCCATTTTACGTTGTTTTACAAAGCCTTTCAGCATCGAGCGACCCTAATCCAATCTGAGTACTGACCACATCATTAATTTTCTACAATATCTCACCCTCAAAAAGCGCGAACTATTTATATTTCCCTCCAACAAAGCCTATAAATAAAGGCCTGGTCCCGGGGGATGCCTTGACGAAACGTTTGACTTTAGTTGGAGATCTTAGAGCCTTTTGCTGATTACATAATTTTCTCAATACATTCAGTTTTAATCCAAGCTTTTAAAATTTCTTTCACACCATTTCGACTTGAAACATGTTCAGACACTACGTAAAATGTCCAGAAACGATCGTTGGCAAAGTCTTCTTGTTCAGTTTGATTTCTGTTCTAGTTTGAGGGACTTTAAAAAACTATATATTATATTTCTCAACGATAAGATAGGATTCTTTTCTCAATAATGTTACTAGGTTCAATTGGCGAAAACCATTGAATAAATGATTATGAATCATTTATTTAATGCATCAGCATCCAGGCTGATTTCCTTGTATATGTCATGCTCTCAAAATATAATTTTTTGACAGTTCTTACTTGTCACTTGCTTGATAAAATGTCTGATGTATGTGTCAATTATCTATTGGTTTTAATTTTCACTCTGATTGGTACTTTGTACTTTTTTTTCTTTACTTTTATCTAAGCCCTAGTTCTACAGAGTGACCAAGTATGTATTTTTTAACGTTTATATATTTAATAAAAAAAATCAAAATAAATTAAACCATTTTAACATCTTTCGACAATATATTTTGCTTGGCTCAGAATAGTCTCGCCAATATCTCCGTATCTAGCAAATTGTCTACAATCTACATCTTGAGACGCGACACAACTAATTTAAGTGCAATTTACTCCGGGCCTCATGTCAGTGCGAGTTTGTTAGATGTTCGTATGAATGTTAGGTTGATTTGCATATTAACGAAGTATTAGGCGTATTGAATTTGACTCGAGTTCCAAGTACTCTCCCCTCATTTAGTATGAGTCTAGAAATTCTTTCTAGTCAAATTTCCTGTTTAATATAGTTGTATAAAAATAAGTCCTAGGCTAAATTAATATATGGATTACCTGAACTTAACACCATTTTAATTAAAATATCAGCTCACAAAAGGCTCCACAGACTTGCATCCTGTCAAATGCAGCTTCGTTGAAATATTTCTTTATCAACCAGTAGCTACCACTCTAAAGATGCTTCACTAAAGAACACTTACTATACAGATAGTAATTTTTAAAATAGAACAAGTGGTTTAAGCGTTCGAGAGATTAGAAAAATTGTCTATGAAAAATATGTATATGAAGCAAATATTCACAACTTATAATCGAAAATATATATGTACTCTGTTACTACGACTGTGTAAAGAATATGATCTCAGTAAAATTTAGGACTTTATCTACTTAACGTCATAATATGTCATATTCCCAATGTCCGGATAAGTTCCTAATAAGCAATTTATTACTTATTGGTAGGATAAACAGTATTTTTGCGTTTCACGACTGTCAGATAGCGCTATTCGACATGAAATGCCAATTATATTATTCGGAACTTTTATCTTTCGAATAATTTATGTGTTGCATAGCTATTTGGCACTTTATCCATACATTGTGAAACAGGCCCTTAGTTAAGGGTACACATAGTTAAAATATGAAACAGAATTAAAAAGCTAAGTTGAACACTAAATAAAATGCAGAGTTCGGTCTATATCATTAAATTCAAATGTTTCGAAACAAACATTCAACTATAAAGTTTGTAGATCGCAGTATCGGCCGCAGTGAATCGTTTAACTTATAAAGTGCATTTATTTAAACAACTTGGCTCATTAAGATGTCTATATTTACTTTATTATGTTATAAAAGGGGTTTTTAATTTTCTTGATGGCTTCAGGTGGATTTTTGTGATCACATCTGCTATTGATAGAAGATAAAAGTCGAAATGCGCTTTAAGACGGAAAATCTAATAAAATACAAATTGTATTAAATAGATTAAAATTTCGTTAAGGTAGTTAACACAATTATTAGTAAAGACGTGCAAATGTTTGCTCAGTTACCACCAAATATTTTTATTTATATTTACTTATCAAAAATTAAGTCCATGGGAGAAACTGAACTTTGTAATTTCTTAAAGCCTCTGATCTTTCTATAGGCTGTATGCGGATATATGTATTTGTTGCGGTATGTTTTAAGCTTTCTTCTAAATTGTATATTAGGTACATTAAGTGTTATTTTGTAATTATAATTTTCAAACTAATCTACGATATCAATTTAATTGAAATACATATGTAGGTAATAGAAATACGATATAATAAGTGGTTCAAAATGGCTGGTTTAATTTCAAATATTAAATCGCAAAGATATTGAAAAAAAAAACATTAGTTTAAAAGTAAATTTTCTTTTAATTGACAATTTACTTGTCAGTATTATAATTAAATATGTAATGATAATGAGATGGTTTTAAACGTATAAGAAGTTAATTACGTATCACAGAATAACGCGTTTCTGATACAATTTCTAAGAAACTTCAGGTTACATGTAAGCAGAAACATCCAAATTATACACAAATCTGCGTCAAGTTAATAATTTACGTAAGAAAGCTCTGTCGTTTTACACAGCTAGTGGTTAAATTTCTTGTTTTAATTATCTTTGAAGAGCTTTCAGCTTTTTGTATTTTTTAGAGCTTTATTGTATTTTGTTACTAAAATTTTTAATGTTGGTTGATTGAATTCTTTGAAATTGTATGGTATATCTCGAAATTAAATAGTATACCTACACCTATTTTCTCCAGGACTAAACCGTTTTAATAAATTAAATTTGGTTAAATAAACTATAGTTAATAGAACATTAAAGCGGGTATTTTCACAATAATAATATGAAAATGTAACACTAGACATTGTCTTTGAAAATTACCTTCTTTTCTTCAACCGAAGGCGATCGAGTCTATGAATAAATTATACAAGTAATTTCAAAGAAAAAGGACAATTTATTAATTCATATTTAAGTACCTCATTATGCTTGTTCAAAGAACAGTTATTTACTATAATCAATGCTATAATTAATCCATATTTCAACTATACGTTCTAATAGAGTTGTTACCTATTTTAGAAATTTCATAGTCCTTGCGCGTCTTTATTGATTAACATACAACTGTTTTTTATAAAGTGTAAAACTTAAGAAATACAGTAACGCACTCATTCTCTTTTGATAGAAGCAAAAATTCTGTTAGGTTATATAAATTATATTCAGTAACTTCCAATTTATAACTAATTTATTCAATAAAAAATGTTTCCCAAGGGCATTACCGTAAAATCTTACATAAAACTCAAACAAAATTAACAATAACGAATTGCACATCTCCTAACGTCTGTTTATTAAAAAATAAATTACAGCATACTTTGTACTTGACTATTACAAACTGAATTCTTAAAACTATAATTTAAAAAGCCGGAATTGTAAGTGATATCTTATTGGAATATTATAATTAAACAAAATGATTTAAACAGTATAGTTTACAAATCGGAGACTATATTCGTTGGGATGCAGATTCCGGCCTCGCCTGGCGCCAGTACATTGCAAAGATTATATCTGTGACAGATATGTAAACTGTCCTGTGTCAATTGTCACATTTTAGCAAGTCAAGAGGCATAGCAGCAACCGACCACCCACCGGGCCTGTCACTAACCGATATCATGTCTGGCTGACATGTTTCTCTCATTTACTATTTACGAGCGTACAAAGTGCTTGTTACAATGTCTCTGTAAATTGCGATGTTGGAAATGAATTGTACTTTTGAAAATCAACTCGTGGAAATAGGAAATATTGTCCTCATTGTTTAAGTTGCTATGTGCACTGCTGTTCGAAATTTAAATTGCTCAATTGAAGCGTTTGACGTAAAGGCGATTTTGAGTACTGGCAAACAATTGTCTTATTAAAGAGGTTTTATTACTAAAGTTGCTAATTTGAAAATCAATATGTATATATTATAATGTTGATTTTGGACATAGTTCATCTTCTTACACAGCTAAATTATTTCCTATTGATTTTTTTACTTAAAATATCAACTTTATATAGCATCTTCTTTTTCTTTCCTATTAAACGCTGATTGCAAAAAACAAACTTATCCAAACTACATATATTGAAGACTCAAGTATTAAACACTTGAAGCCGTACGAAATACTACTTGTTCAGGTTAGTTTTTTGCGAATATCAACGTACGGTCGCCATGTGGTACCGAATACCAATTTTTGGGCCACTTTGCGTGCTACTTGACAACATGTGCGCTTTATCACCCTTCAAAGATTACGAATTTTTATGACGCTTTTCATTCACCGTCAATAATTCCCAATTTACGGTTATTTCTACTAGGTAAAATACATACGTATTTGAATGAATATAAAATATGTGTATAAATATTAAGTGCATAGTAACGAATGTAGTAATAAAACACTCTTCATTAAAGTGTTACACGCTTAAGTAACTAGGCCAACACTGGTCTCAAAAAAAAACCAAAATATTTCAGTTAAATAAACGTAATTTTGTTAAAGACCACGTTTTGCCTAAAAATTCAATTAAGTACTTATTTATGACAATTTTTTTCATCTCGAATTAAAATTTAACGTTAAATAAATTGCCTGCAATTCGGCTAGACCGCTTCAAAATTTGACTATAAATCAATTGAAATTGTTCTACAAGTGTATTCGAGTCGGCAGTTCAAAGTGGTCAGCGCAACAATGAAACTCGTAACAGATGGCGCTGTGTGGCACTGCGTAAATCAAACGCGATTTATGCTCTAAAGTTGGACATACTTCATTGTTTTAGCCATATCACAAAATCATATGTTAATTATTTGATTAATGTAATCCTTATTCATTTGCTTGTGACGTGTCACGATGCTCTCCTGAACCTTGGTCGCATTCTATGACACGGAGATGGTAAATTTTATTAACTTATATGTAATTGATTTTTCAACTTCGGTATCTGTCTGTATATATTCTATATATATATATTATATGGAAATTTATCTTTGTATTTAACACCATTCCATAACATCTTAAGCGTATTCGTCAATATTTATGTGAGCTTCGATATTTGAGTATAAATTTATCTCAGATCTACAAATCCTCATGTTAACGCTTAACATGATTCTGAATAAATAAATTATTGGGGCATTCAACTTTATTAATAATGTTTAATATTAGCTACATATTATACGAGATCTACTGTGCCATTTTAAATACAAACGTGGATTAAATATGTTTAATATTATATGTATAGCAGGCATATAATAATATGTAGTATTAATTTATTTTAAATTTTATGGTACAAAAATGTTATTATGGCGCAATCTAAAATACGCATTTTCAGGCACATTATGGCGTGCAATTTTGTCTTAAATAGAATGTTAAATTTCATCACATTATTTAAGTTTATTATTTTGTTTCAAATTAATATCAATAAGTAGAAGATCTTTGAATGTTTTTGGTAAATTATTACATATATTGTAAACCTTGATTGACGCACAAAAGCTGCCTTATACACTTTTAGATAAATGTTTGGCATAGCCCATTCCCGTTGTATTAATATATTTTTGATTCGTTCATAAGTACATTACAAAAATATACATACAAAGAAGAGATAAAATTGTCAAGATAGTTTTTTTTGAGCCCTATATTTTTTCTTTTTTTTAAAAATTTATTTCAACTAAATTTCCCCTAACTATAATTCCATATCTAAGTATAAGCAGAATACCGTATCTTGTTTACAGTTACCCTTAGTCGTTTTACGAATCTGTACGAATCTGTCTACTTTGTTCTGTAATTTTTCAATGTGGGTTCCAGTTACAAAATGTATTCAATGTTATACCAATAAAATACGCACTGGTTCAATATGTTTAGATTTTGTTATGTTTATTTGTAGATTATTTGATTTCATCCAGTTAAGGGCGACGTCTTTTTTTATTAATGCGTAACTTAAAGTTATTTATGTTACGTCGTTTTAATTTCAAATATGCATTCAATTATAACGAATCGATTCTTACATATAGTATAGTTGATTAGTAGGAACCTTCTAGGTAAACTGTATTTTAATTAATTTTTCCGACAAGAAAATTAAAAATAATACAGCTGTGTTTTCGTATTTGCGTTTTTACGTTAATTTTAGAATATTTTTATTAGATAAACCCTTCGGCCGAGTTTATAAAACCTTCACTATATTTTTCATACCACTGAATTTTTCTTAGTAATAATAAATACTTTATATGTTTTGGATTAAATTTGTATTAAATTATAATATGACATCTTTATTATTATTTTCTAAATTATATATTTCATCTTATTAATATGTGATGCGACGATGTTTAAATTTAAAATTATGTACAAATAATTATAAGTTTAAATACAATAATACATAACTATAATCCGTTAAAAAGTGTTTTTCTTTAAATAAGAGTAATTTGTTTATTGAAATTAATATTGACTCTATATTGACTTAAAGCCATATTTTGCCCGCAAGAGGGGCGAAGGACATCCAGCGTAGAGAATCGGTCTAGGGCAGTTCTCATTTTCATTCCACCTAATTTCAGTTTCCTTGGCCCCATGTTTCGGTAAACTGCTAGTTTCAAAGCCTGGCAGGATCTAGCAGGAACGTATATTACATAGGTATGTATATTAATAACGTATATAACATAAGGTACATGCATCTATATACAACGATGCATTTCCCTTAGTTGGAGACAGTAACAAATATTAACACGTGCGCAGAACAAAACAAATTAAACAACAACAAATTGAATTGAATTCCACAACAAAACAATATCACATACATTCGCGTTTACAACGTTTGTTAAGCGTTCTTAAGTAAGTATATTTTAAATCCTTTTAATTAATAAAAATATATTTGGATGAAACAAATTCTTTCGTGTACGGGCTAAGCATTTTTGCAAATATTTCGTAATGAATCATTTGTGACCCATGTTAATCCATTACATCGCTGAATCAGCACGTTGGCTTGAGACCTGAATAGGGCCTGTTTGGGCACGTTCTTAGTAGGGCACATAAAACATTGTTATTGTAGCAAATAGCCAACATCGTTGTTTTGACTTGAAAGAACAAAGAGTTTTTTCACACTACTGTTACTGGGTGTTTATCGTGTACGTGTTGTATCCTTGAGAACTTGCGAAGTAACTTAAAACTATAAATAAAATTTATTGAATAAAAAGTTCAGTATACTTTACTAAGTTATACGTTAAAAATTAAATCATGTAATTATTTAATAAACTCAAACTGCTATATATATTTGTATTTGTAAAATTGGTCAATTATCATTGCTTCCAATCTAATTCACTGCACAAAAATGTCACGGACATTATTTTATTTAATATAAACAGCATTACGAACGTTCGAACAATTATCACCGCTGCCGGAAATATAAACTTTCCGTCTACTCACCCCACTACAGTACAGATTCACAAAGCTCCTATACCTACCCCGCTTGCCCTGGTAGCTTAGGTAATAGTTTCTTCGCCGAAGAGCCTACCTGAAACTATTAGTGAGCATATGAGACAGTATACTTTGGCTTAAAACTTACTGCAGATTATTAATATATTAATTAAAATATTAAAATTATTGTAACTTTTTGTTAAAATTTAATTATTATGCTGTAAATAAATACATTAATGAATGTTGGTTACAGGAAAGAGTAATAAAATGAACACATCTTTAACAGAAAGAACCGGAATCGGTATTTATTTTTGACATGTTTACAAATGGGAATCCTATTAAAATGTGTAGTTCGGTTGTCACGTAATTTGATACTTCTGGTACTATTGGCGGTTATAAAAGGCTTTTGCGAATGGATTTTGAATTGGTAGAATTGATATTTGATATTTGTGTTTCTTATTCAGTGGTCCCGAAAATCTATTTAAACGAAAACAATACGTCTATAATAATACCCCATTTAGACATGGGGCCGAAAAATTTGTTTCTCTGATTTTTTTATTAACTTGACCGTTTATTTGGGATTTTAAAATAAATATAATAAAATTTCACCATGACGTCTGAACTGTGAACTAAGGCTAGTAAAATGAATTGTTGGTTTCTTTTATTCAATCAACTTTTCCGTTGGGGTGGAAATGTATACGGTAGCATGCATTCGGGAATTGTGGTCGGAAGCCTCACCAAGTCACTCCCGGAGCCTACCCTGATAAGGTTTCCTGTAGAACGATTCAGTACCAACAAGCTTTATTTCCATTTAAATAAAACGTTTTGAACATTACAACTTTATAATTGAATTTATAACTTACAATACTAAGAAAGGTTTCATTTATTTTATAGATTTGAATGTTATACCTAATACTTACTTCGCTGTGGTACTGTGTGAACGTTGCTAATTGGCTGTTAATATTTTTTTTTTATATCGTATAAAGTTGCGTAGAACCTTAACAGAAAAGAAGCTTAATATTCTTAGTTAATTTATTAAAATCGCCGAATTATGAACAAGATCATAATTTCCTCTTAAAAATATAAATCGAATTTAGTACTAGTAAAAATTCACAATGCCCTACGAGACGACAATAGCGTAATATGTCCCCGATTTATTGTCAAGATAAACCTTTCTTTAAATCCCTTTCTCGTTGCAAAATTCAATTTGTTGCATTTACCTCGCACCGTTCATAAACTTTATTCCACTTTCTAAAATGTTCGTGCCGTGAAAATAATGAACTTTTCGATACAATCTCATTTAATATTTTGATGGATTCTGTGATTAGCTAAGTACTTTTGATCATTTACTGTTTTACGAGCAAATAATCCACTTTAGTACGTGAAAGCCTGAAATGAGCAAACCACTAGTAAATTTGTGAGAATAGAAATATCTATTAAATAAATTGTAGATTTGGCATTTATTTTGCAAACACATATATTGGGTTTGTGTGTTAATACTGATGCAATTTAATATCACACTAAATGGGTAGTAGGTAACTGCCTGTCAATCGCTATTCTAGTACATATATACAAAAATGAATGAACGCAATTTAAAATCTTAAGCCTTAACCATAGAATCATGCTAAATGTCTGTATGTAGCAGTTTGTTTTACATGATATCATCAGGTTTGAAGGTACATCTTATGTCAAATCT
Organism: Pieris rapae; assembly: GCF_905147795.1. NCBI lineage: Eukaryota > Metazoa > Arthropoda > Insecta > Lepidoptera > Pieridae > Pieris > Pieris rapae. The sequence goes on along the minus strand of NC_059521.1, from coordinate 10,155,678 downwards.
AGGCTACGAGATTGGTATTATTATTCACTTAGACGAATATAAATTGTCGACATGAATTTTAAGTTGATAATTGAATAACCGTAGTTTTAGATTAAATTTTGGGGCCTAGAATCGAGTCAAACGAGGCAAATAGTCGGAATGCAGGCTCACTTACGCATATTTTGTGTTTGACGCATGTTTTGACGATTTTAATTATTGCCATGAATATATAAGTACTTATGAAAATATTTACTTATCAATTTTAGGGCAATATCAAAATATAATAAATTCCAAAGAATTTTGTTGTCGACAGCGACTAGCGAACATTGAGTTATTTCAGCGACCAATCACCCAGAACCCTTTAATTTTCCCAAATGTTAAAATTATTGGTTTTATTGTTTCGATCCCGGGAAATCTTTTAGTTCGTGTATTCAGTGAAAACGGTACGTGATTCGAGTTACACACGTCACAAAGGCCAGCCTTTGTTGGGATTGAGGAAATTGCATCTCTCAAATCCTATTTCAACAGAACATCGCCGAGTTTACGCGCGATCGCCTTCCGCAGTTCATTTGGCTTGAATATTTGGGAATTCTATTGCTTTACGTGCTTCAAATACGTTGGTATATAAATCTCGGACCGACGAAAAACTATAGAATTCAAAACTGCATTCGAGCTTTTGTTGGTATCTGTTTTTTATTGTGTGGTGGATAAATTACGATACGACATTCCAAATGGCTATTAAAATATGTTCGTATGCGACGGTTTGTAACTTAGTGGCGTAGGTTTATTTGAGACATTACCTAAGCGTGAAGAACTAGGCGTCCATGTCAATAAGATAACTTTAGAAAGTTAAAAGTGCTTTTTAATTTATTAAAATTAAAATTTTAATAAATTTATTAAAATCGTTAAAAATCCTTTAGAAATGATCATTATACTAACCACTAGCTTATTATAAGCAAGTATGCATCACAGAGTATCTAAAAGAATATGCGTGTTCACTGTAAACAACTACGACTACTAGCGCATTAAAATGCCTGTTAACATTCAAATTACTACCTATATATCCAAGATGTGCCTGACTTATATTTTCCTAGTATATAACATGATTTGATAGTAAGGAGTTGTTCGTAATAAGCTATTATAGGATGATGTCACTTGCATGCAGCGGATTCCGCTACAATTTGAAAACATGAGGCGTTATTATAAAATTCCACGTCGTGGGTGGTTATATCATGTGCAGTGAATGCAAACCATCTTCCTTATAGAGCCTTCCGTCCCCTAACCCTCGGGTGACACTTGCAGAATTTTGATTACTGCTAGGGAAAGGTGAACTATGGATTCGTTACAATTTAAGGAGATTTTTGGGAAATCAAATTTTTTGATGTTTTCTTGAGACCAATAATATAAGCAAAATTATTAAAAGTAATAACCACGAATGATTTATATGTAATTTGCATGCTCATTGAATAATTTGCCAATGCCAAAGGGCTTGCGAGTGCGTTGCCGGCCTTAATATAAGAATTGGTACGCTCTTTTCTTGAATCCTAAGTCGAATCGGTTCGAAAATACAGCAATATTTAAAAAAAAAATTTTGTTCGTGTTTTAAAATCCCATACTATAGGTATTGCCTATTTATTTACTTAAGTTTGCTAACATTATAACAAAAGTAAGCTATTTCTTCACCAGGGCAAAAGCTACTCTATCCAGTTCTTTAAATCGAAAGTTTTTCAGTAAGCTTAATTATCGTAAATGATGGATTTCTAAAACAATTTATATCGTATGTTAGTTCACTGAAGAGTTTCATGTTGTCTCAAAGATTGTCTAATTACATGCTTCGTTATCCACGAGGACAAATGTCAGCTGAGGTGCTCTCGGTACTGAGATTGCAGCTTCCCACTTGACTCTATGATAATTAGTTTCACTAGGGAATGGAGTACCTGTTCCCGTAGACATGTTTATTCTGCAACTCAACGTTTAATTTAACGCGTTAACGATCGGAAGGTTTACTAAATCTAAACTAAATTCATATTGAAGTCAAATTTCGTTATTAACTATGTGAAAATGATAATGTATGTATAATAATGCAATTATACTTTTTGGAAATAAACACCGTCCATACCTCATTATACACAACGAAAACCTACACATATAAACTAGCCAAAAAACAAAATTATCATTAACGATTCAAATCTTAAACCATTAACTAACAATCTTAAACAACATCTTCTTAACCTGTCCATTAGTGAAAAGAAAAATATTCTTAATGTGCCGCAATAGTTTAATTTCATTACAAAGTGTCATGAAGAAATTATTCTCTAGTACCGTTAACATGGGTGACTATTGCACTATCTATTTAAATATATATATACTTTTTTTTATCATGGAATACCTTTCTTTTAAAAAAATGTACACAAAAGAGAAAGATATATTATTATAAACGAAAACAAACTCCAACTACGTACGTATTTAGCTAAGGACTTTAACGGACGGAATGTATGTATAGGTATGATTGCTAAACATGCAATCGTATTGTGTGACGTAGTACCATATGTAAATAGAAAATTCATATGATGAAGCAAGGATGGAATAAGTTGTTGACCAAAATATGTCACTTCAAAAGCCCTCGTTATGAATTTTCACGTCCTTATTTACAACTCACAAATAGGGGCCTATACCCCATATAGACGAGACACAGTGATCTATATGTAAATTTTATAACCCGCTTATTGTATCCCGAGGAAGTGTTAGGGAAGTAGTGACACTACATCAAAATTTATTTTGTTCGCGCGGTAGAATTTTAGCAAGCTGCCTTCTTCAATATTTCAAAATTATTTTTTTATTGAGTATAAATTCTATATAATTCTAAAATCATTTGATAATTTATTTAACTTTAGTAAATAGTTTTACATAAATATTTTATCGAATAAAATTGTATCTATCATTGGTGTGCTAGCAATAAAAATGCAAAAAATATGTCGAATTTAAACCGTCGAGTCCTTTAACGTTGCGAACCCTCGACTTAGGAAACATTAATTCAATAGCAATCAGTTGAAAACGATATTTATAAATCTTTTCATTTTAAAACTTAAAATTTCAACCTTAAACTTTCTAATTACATTTAATTTAACCAAATACCAAAATAAAGGCCGAAATAAAAACTACTCCACATTGAAGAAAGAATATGTGGTGCCCTTAAGTTATGTGTTAAAACCCAACCCTGGTCCCTCGGCCACTCATGATGTCATATAAAATTAAATAAAAAATGGACGTCTAGTAAGTGACATTTTAATTATAAAAATCCTGCGGGAAACCAAACCCTACGGTGTTTAAAAGTTATTAAACTTGTTCAAAAGAAAAAACCGGGAGTTATGGACGGCTCATAAAGGGACATACTTTTTTCTATAATGTTAGTAGTTTATATATTGTTGTTTTTTAGTATGTTTATGTATTCATCATATTTTAATAACTACAATTTGTTTTACAAAATATAACAGTTATTTATTGTGACAACTTTGTGTTACATGAATGCAATAAAATAGAAGTATTATACATATCTTAAAAAGCTAAATCTTAAATTATTCAAGAAAGAACGGTTGTCCATTTTTTCTATTAAATAATTACCTAAAATACGATCATTCAATGTTGTCAGTGATGTGCGACAAATTAGTGAAGACAGTTTCGTTAATTCACTCCGACTCATTTCCTGGAAGCCGAATTCGGGGATTCCCGGCGGGATACCGACTTCATTTGTGGTATATTAGCCGAGAAAAGTTCAAAGGAATCGTCTCTTTCACATTTGATATGGAATTTTACATAGACATGCTTTTGGCTTTTCCATGGACTTAAATTTGTAAAACATAATTTGTTCAATAATCGTTGTTTAAAAAACAAATTTTAATAATAACAAATATGTACTACGTGTTTAAAAAAATAATAATTTGTTTTTTACCCTCGATTTTGTCTTGATAAAGTAATTTAAACACTATACTCACACGACTCGCTAACGGTGGCATTGGTTTAGGAAGCATTTTTATAGAAAACGTGCATTACGTATTTCGCAGATCATCTCATTATGAGAAAAGTACACGACATTATGTAACAAGTTCTCAGAAATAATAACGCTGACGTATTTAAAAGGAAATTGCTCTCAGCACTTACGGTCCTACAAATGCGAGATAAATGAGAAAAATGTTATTAAAGTAGAATGTTCCCGGAAAATTTCAGTCATACTTCTTATAAGGAGCTTAGCTTTTACGTTAAATGTGAAAGATTTCGGCTGCTTTATATTTTTTGTATACTTTATCAAATAAACATATATAATTTGTTAAACGCTGGAGATTAAACACAGTTTAACATGTTACTTGGACAAAATTAGCTATCAGGACATGTTTTACTCATTGTAACATCAATAGTATTTAAAAAAACTCATTATTAAATATATACACTTAAATGTTTTTACCAATATTGTAATAACAAGGAAGATAAGTCGTTGGACGCATTGAATTAGAATTTAACCATCTATTTAGAGTAATATTATTACTTAAAAATTTTCATTGTGAACAACAAAAACATGCTAACAGTATATTTCGATGATTTCAATTCGTTATCATGATTTATTAAATCAGGTTCAATAAGGATTCTTTCATTAAATATTCTACGGAGCGGAGATTTTTATTAAAAGAGAAAAGCAAATACAAACGAAACCGTTCGGCAAATATTCAATACTTTGTTTTTATTTAAATAAGGTTTTCTAATACGCTTTTACTGCTATGAAATATTTTTATTTTTTTTAACAAAATAAAATAAAAAAGTGTTTATTCACTTTAATTACACTATTTAACTTTATTTATCTTTTTTCAACCGTTATCAACACATCTGAGTGCATGATTAAGTGTGTGGGTGCAAATGTGTAAGTGATTGAATGAGTGAGTCAGTGAGCGAATGAATAATGTGTGTAATTACATATTAGGTCTTAGAAGTAGCTCTAACACTGCATAGGGCTTGTTCATAAGCCAGTCCTTTAGTCGTGTTTTTAGATTTTAGATGGTGAGCGGGTAGATATTAAGCAGCCTAATTTAGTTTAAAAATCATATAATTTATCCATTAAATAGGAAATACAGTTGATAAAAGGGCCTGGGACTAATGCTGGGCAGGCTACCTCTAATTAATTTGATATATTTGTTTTAAATATTGTTTGATGAATTGCTTTTTTAAAAGAGTACCGAGAGTTTTTTACGCCGGCTTTTTCTCTCGGCCTACACCCTCTGTCTTCTTTGCCGATGAGTAGGGGTGCCTACAAGTTCGAATTGATTGACGTGGAATAAGTGATACCTAGATGATCTTATGTTCCAAAATAAACGTATTTTATTTTATTTTTATTTTACATATAACTATCACCTAACTTAAGCTGAATAGTTTTATAAGGTAGTTTTAATAAATATAATAAAATAAAAATAAATATTAATAACTTGCTACTACTCGGTTTTCTCAGTTTTTCTTAATAATAAAGAAATAAATATGACGACCTTAAATTAATTTATCACGGTCAGTATTCCACCCTCCGCCGTGCTTATCTAAATTATCCCCGAATAAATCAACTGGAAAATTGAAATCCATGCTTTGATGCCTGGCTCTCTTCTAATATATTATGTGGGGAGTAGGGCATTCGAAAATATAGTTTAATATCTAACTGTATTCAGAGTTAAGTGAACCGTAGCTCTAGCGTCTAGCCTTTTTTTAAATGCCATACATTGTAATGGGCGGTAAGTAAAACTGTGTAAGTAGGCGTTAAAAATTCACTTTAACGTGTTAGTGAACAAAATATTTTTTGACGTTCATAAGTGTACATTATGTTACCTATATGAATTATAAAGTAAACAATAAAATTAGTAGTAGGGATTCACGGGTTCTGCCTCACTCGCTGCCTCAGTCAACCTAACCCCCCGTGCCGGGTTCTGCCTCACTCGCTGCCTCAGTCAACCTAACCCCCCGTGCCGGGTTCTGCCTCACTCGCTGCCTCAGTCAACCTAACCCCCCGTGCCGGGGACTGCCTCACTCGCTGCCTCAGTCAACCTAACCCCCCGTGTGTTTCTGGCTCAGCGGCAGTCCCCGCCTTAAAAAAAAAAAAAAAAAAAAAGTTTGGTCTCTTTCCCCACTAAACAGACCGTGCTGAGTCGATAGCACTCACTCCCGAAGCGATATTTCTCTCTGTTTCGAAGTTAGGTTTTGCTATACGTTGCAAATTAATCGATTTACTAATCACCTCATAATAAGAATGTAACGTCTCGTCCAAATCCTCATTTACTAATCACCGAGTCAGTTTCGTATCCATAATTAGCAAATTACCATTACGCATACGCATTTACCTGCAAATGCACCAGGACAGATGGGAAAAGGATTTACTGAACATTAAAAATATGATTTCCGTGTTTTATGTGTTTATTTGCATTATGTTACAATACAACTTTACTAGTGTCATGTCATTTCTTGGCGAGTCATACGAAAAATTTCTGAGGTAATCTTCCAAGCTGAAACCCCAGAACTTGTAGTACAAATATACTACACAATACTCCCCACAAAAGGCAGAATAGATGTCCTGAATGCTAGCTGTATTATAGCTCCATACCCGACAATTTCTTCTTAAAAAATCCGCTATTACTCTAATAGGCTTACGTCCAAATGAATCAAAATATTCTCCAACTTTTTCGTGGTTGATATGAATAGCTACCCAATGAGATCCTGGTTGTGAGTCAGGATCGAGATTGCATATAATAAATGTGGGTAAGTGTACGTGCATTGGTAGGCGATTCGAGGGGTACACGGTATACTGGATGCTGGGATGTATTTTATGGAGACTCATTTGCAGGTTTAATGTATTCATTTTTATTCCAACGCGTTTGACCTTCTACTCTTATATATTGCACTAAATACAATTCCAATTCCTATCAATCATCCACCTCAACTAACATCTCGTTGTATTGTCATCCCAATATATGTGATATCTTATATGCATTTATTTAGAAAAGTAGGGAAACTATTAATGAGAAACCATATTTTTATTTATTATATTTCATTCCGTTTATTATTCTCAATTTAATCATAAGTACATAAAAGTCATTTCTTAACTACTATAATCCACACATACATTTCTGTTCTTATCTATTTCTATAATGTTTGAAAACTCTGCATAAACTACACAGTTAATTGTTTCAGTCAATGCGTTCTCGAATCTTACTTCCATTCTCACACTACCATGACGAATGAGATTCCAGTGAATATTAGAGTTAGCTGATAAGTCGGGGGTTAAATCAAAGGCTAGTAAACAGTATCCATCTGAGTATTGCTCCCTCGATATCCCATTACCTTCGTTAAGAAAATGTATACCGGTACCTGAGTACAGTGTGTGGTATGCGCTGGCAAATACATCGTTTGGGAATGATGGTTGTAATGATTTTGATGGTATTTGTTGACCGTCTATATATAAACTAAAGGAGCAAATACCGAAGTTTTCAAAGTTGAATGGGTTTTTATTATAACTACCATTGAAGGCGGTATTATTAACAAAACCAATGATACATCTCTTAGGAACCTGTCCTAAAAATATATTGTCCAGTGTCTTACCCTGCACACCAGATGGTATGGTCAGGACTTTCACTTCGCCTCTTGTTATAGGATATTTAGCTGTAGTAGTGGCAAGAACCTTTTGATGGGCTATTAGTATTGATGGATTAATTTTTGCTCTGCGTATTATTAAAGTTGCATCTGTGATACAGACTTTGTATTCTAAAATTATTACTAAGGCGAAGGGTGTTAACAAATGTGTCACAAAAAATTAACGTTAGACAATTATAAGTCATGTTTATTTAATAAATTTAATATTCAATTTTGTAAAATGTATCGATTTAAATCGTTAAAACATATAATTTTCACCCAAGAAATTAATAAAACATGTTTATCTTTTAATGATACCAAGCGACACATTCTACCAAATAATATAGATACGATACCACTGGGCCATTATAAACTCGTTAGCAATTCCAAGTAAAAAAAATAAAAGAAAAATGTGAACTAAATTATTAATAATATGTTTATGAAATTTAGTTGTAGATAATTTCATTACTCATTATTATTTATTTATGTGTTTTATAATATTTTGTAAGATAATGTTTTCATATTATTGTTTTATTTAGATATTACCTTATTTATATTTTAGAGTAACTTTAATGTATAAATAACATCTTTTAAAGAAAAATATTCAGTTTTATTTGGATACCCAAAGAAGAAAGAAGTATAAAAAAATGATTCATTTTATTCATCCTTTTGCTGCAATCATAGCAGGTCCAACAGGATGTGGAAAATCAAACTTTGTAGCACAATTCATTAAACATAGGGGTAGTGCATGTAATGAGTCTTTTTCTGAAATAACATGGTGTTATGATGAAATGCAGCCACTATATAATATACCTGGAGTGAATTATCATCAAGGGTTGCCTGATTTGCATATGTTCGATGGTAAAAATCCTCATTTGATAATAATAGATGATTTAATGAGAGAATCTGACGGTAGAGTTGTTGATATATTTACAAAAGGAAGTCACCATAGAAATTTAAGTGTTTTTTATATAACACAAAACTTATTTCATCAAGGAAGAGGACAACGTGACATTTCCCTTAATTCAAGTTACATCATTTATTTCAAAAATCCCCGTGATAAAACACAAATTAAATTTCTAGCCAGACAGGTTTCGCCTGAGAACACTAAATTTATCGAAGAATCATATGCAGATGCTACAAAAGTTGCTCACGGATATTTGATGATTGATTTAAAACAAAATACTGATGATACACACCGGATAAAATCAAACATTTTTGAAAACACTCACTATTGTACATTATATATCACCATGAAAGCATATAAATACCTTTGTAATCAACGATTTTGAGTCAGTTTTAAACTATGTATCATCGAGTAACAACACATAAAGATTTATTGTCAGCTCTACACACATTAAAACCAAGACATCGGAAGGTATTACTGAAAACCTGCAATAATCAAGAAATAAACTGTCTTTGTGAGTGTATTTATAACGTTTTGAAAGGAAAAGTACCATTGAAAGGAGCAGAGAAGTCTAAACTTAAAAACCTAAAAAATACCTTACGTAAGCTAGTAAGCAGAGGAAAAAGTTTTGAATATAGAAAAAATATATTAATTCAAAAAGGAGGTTCCTTTCTTCCAATAATATTAGGCACTGTTCTAAGTAGTCTTATAAGTTGTTTTACTAATAAACCACTATGAATACTAAAAAAATGCTGATTATTGAACACGATTTTGTTGATAAAATAACACATCAACAAAATGAAAATAAAGTTACACCACGAAGTCGATTAGACAGTGAAATGGAAAAAATAATGTCAAGCCAATTAGGAGATCGTGAGAAATGGGCCCTTTACCAACAAATTTTACAAAGATACCTTCATTTTTCTATGGTAGAACGTCAACCTCAAGAAATAATATTTACTGAAAAAACAGTAAATAATAAAACTTATGAAGATGGTAAAATTAATTTCACTGATAACGAAAATGAAAATGAAAATGAAAAAGTGGTAGGTGGTGAACAACCGTCGTTGGGTAAAGACGTCTCGTTTCAGTTGTCAACACAGGACATATTAAATTTGATTCCGAAAACTTATATAAAGAAAGGAGAATTATTGATGGAATCCATTCAAAACCATAGTGATAAATTACAATGGAATAAATATGGTACAGTGGTAATTAGTGGAAAAGAAATTCCTGGAAGTAATATTATTGATTTAGTAAATGATGCATTAAGACCCTCAAAGAAAGCAGATCCCATCGGTTGGGAAACATTCTCAGAATTTTTAAATGATATAAATATACCACTGACATACATTGGTAATCTCAAAAGACTTAAATATATTGGCAATCTTAAAAAACATCACACACTACCGATCCAAGAATCAAGCATCGATTACACTTCTCCGACTCAATCAAATCATAACAGTAAAATAAAAAACAAAATTGATTGGGATAAATGGACCCCATATTAAAGCTTCATCAAATATATTATGATATTTCACATCCTGCCGGTTACAGTAATGTGAATACATTAACAAAAGCGATGAATGGAAAACTTTCTAAAACAGATGTAGAGACGTGGTTGCAGTCTCAAGAAACATATACGTTACATAAGCCAGTTCGAAAAAGATTTCTGCGAAATAAGTACATTTTATCAAATTTTAATGAATTGTGGCAAGCTGACTTGAGTGATTTAAGAACTTACGAACAGGATAATGATGGATATAAGTATATTTTATGTGTCATTGATGTTTTTAGCAAATATGCGTATGTTAGAGCAATAAAAAAGAAAGATTCTGTTACAATAAAACAGTGTTTTACTAGCATTTTTGATGAAGCTAAAACTGTTCCTAGACATATACAATCAGATAAAGGTACAGAATTTGTATCTAAAGATGTCCAAAGTTATTTAAAAAATAAAAATATAAATTATTATACTACAAATAATCCAGATATTAAAGCAAGTATAGTAGAAAGATTTCAGAGAACTTTAAAAATGAAAATGTGGCGTTATTTTACATATAAAAATACACATCGCTATATAGATATCTTACAAGATTTAGTTAGTTCATATAATCACAGTGTGCATTCTAGTATAAAAATGAGACCATGTGATGTTAATAACCAAAACATTATGAAAGTTTGGAGGAATCTATATTTTGATGGAATTTCATGTAACTCAAATTTGAAAAAGTTACCCAAGTTTAAAGTCGGTGACCATGTAAGAATTACTAAACAAAAACATACATTTCAAAAAGGTTATGAAAGTAATTGGAGTGATGAAATATTTATTATAACTTCAGTTATAGATCGCTCACCATGTGTTGTATACACTTTGATGGATTTGGAAAATGAATCTATAACAGGCACATTTTATGAGAAAGAATTACAAAAAGTTACATTTTCCCCCACTTCTGATTATAAAATTGATAAAATCTTAAGGTATCGTAACTCTGGACTCAGAAAAGAAGCATTAGTCAAGTGGAAAGGGTACCCAAACAAATTTAATTCTTGGGTATTATTATCTTCTATCAAAACTTTACAATGAAGGAAAGTTTTTATTTAACTTTACTCAGCAATAGTTCCACACAATATTTTCCGGGAAATATGACTTCAAATTTTTCTACAAAACTACCTAAGCCCATTACATTAGAAGGAGAATGGATGGTAGGTATAGTTGAGTTCCAATATCCCTCTACTATGTTCTCCGTGCAAGAGCATGAAAATATTATGTACATAAGTAAAAAAACTACCATCAATAACGAAGAGACCACACTAATGTATAAGAACCATATACCGGCCACCAACTATGATAATATACAAAATATTCTTATAGCTTTAAATTCGAAAGAGAAAGTTAGTTTTCGCCAGGACACCGTGTCAAAGTTTGTCTCTGTTGCAGTAAAGGATCCATCAATAATTTCATTATCTCTATCACCTAATTTGAGTTTTCAACTTGGGTTTGAGCCAGATACCAATCTAGTAAATCAAAATATCAGTAAACGCCCTGCTAATCTACATTTAGGGTTACCATCACAATTATTTGTGTATTGTGATATTATAGAACCACAAATTGTTGGTGATGTCATGACACCCCTGTTGAGAATTATACCCTTAGATCCCGCTAAATACATATATGGTTCAAATAAAATGCATATATTTTCACCACCACATTATTTACCTGTTATGAGAAGAGAATTTGATGTTATTGAGGTAGATATAAGAACAACCACGGGAAATGCGGTACCATTTCAATACGGTACATCGTGTGTGAAACTTCATTTTAAAAAAATATAATCTTTATATCTTTTTTGAAATGTATACACCTCAAGATACTATTATATGTCCTTATGAACATTATTATTCGCAACAAGCTGGATCTGGTATTAATGTAATCTACAAAGGAGCCTTACATCAACGTGGTCATGGTATCGGCAGTTTTCTTGGGGGGTTATTTCGAAGTGTGCTACCTTTACTCACTAGTGGTGCTAAGGTGATTGGAAAAGAAGCACTTAACAGTGGTATTGGGCTTTTGTCAGATGTTGTAGCTAGTCGCCCCATTAAAGAATCAATTAAAAATCGTTTGAAAAGTGCTAGTTCTAACCTTAAACACAAAGTTGATACCAAAATTGATGAACTTATGACTGGATCGGGTGTTAATAAAAGACGAAAATATAGAAATGAGCTCATTCGAGTTTCACCTCTTAAGAAGAAAGACGCTTTAAGGAAAACAAGGAACAAAAATATTAATATTTCCAAAGATATATTTTCAAACTAATCATAATGTCATTTATTCATAATCATTCATGTGAGTGTGTTAAATCTGAATTGGACCTATTTGCTCTTCCTTCCACACAAACAAGTATCGAATATGGGCACTGGATACACTACAAACCAATTTCTTCATTAAGCGATGATGGACCCATCGAATTCCAAGTACCTGGTACAGGAGACGACTACATAGACCTTTCGCATACACTACTCCATCTCAAGGCTCAAATTAAAAATCAAGACGGTTCTGTAGTTAATGCAGCTAATGTAGTGGCACCAGTCAATAATTGGTTACATTCTTTATTTAACCAATTGGATGTTTACCTAAACCAAAAACTTGTGTCACCCCCAAATAATACTTATGCATATCGTGCTTTCATAGAAACTCTATTAAATTATTCATCATCTGCCAAAAAATCACATTTGACATGTGGTTTATGGTACGAGGATACAGCTGGTAAAATGAATGAAACTAATGAGGCAAATAAGGGCTTTTACAAAAGACAACAACTTTCAAAGGATGGTAAGGATGTCGAAATGATTGGACATTTACATGGGGATATATTCAATCAAGATAAATTCCTCATTAACGGGGTCGAACTATCTATAAAATTAGTGAGATCGAGAGAAACATTTAACCTCATGTCACAGAATGCAGATAATAAGTACAAAGTCTGTATCACAGATGCAACTTTAATAATACGCAGAGCAAAAATTAATCCATCAATACTAATAGCCCATCAAAAGGTTCTTGCCACTACTACAGCTAAATATCCTATAACAAGAGGCGAAGTGAAAGTCCTGACCATACCATCTGGTGTGCAGGGTAAGACACTGGACAATATATTTTTAGGACAGGTTCCTAAGAGATGTATCATTGGTTTTGTTAATAATACCGCCTTCAATGGTAGTTATAATAAAAACCCATTCAACTTTGAAAACTTCGGTATTTGCTCCTTTAGTTTATATATAGACGGTCAACAAATACCATCAAAATCATTACAACCATCATTCCCAAACGATGTATTTGCCAGCGCATACCACACACTGTACTCAGGTACCGGTATACATTTTCTTAACGAAGGTAATGGGATATCGAGGGAGCAATACTCAGATGGATACTGTTTACTAGCCTTTGATTTAACCCCCGACTTATCAGCTAACTCTAATATTCACTGGAATCTCATTCGTCATGGTAGTGTGAGAATGGAAGTAAGATTCGAGAACGCATTGACTGAAACAATTAACTGTGTAGTTTATGCAGAGTTTTCAAACATTATAGAAATAGATAAGAACAGAAATGTATGTGTGGATTATAGTAGTTAAGAAATGACTTTTATGTACTTATGATTAAATTGAGAATAATAAACGGAATGAAATATAATAAATAAAAATATGGTTTCTCATTAATAGTTTCCCTACTTTTCTAAATAAATGCATATAAGATATCACATATATTGGGATGACAATACAACGAGATGTTAGTTGAGGTGGATGATTGATAGGAATTGGAATTGTATTTAGTGCAATATATAAGAGTAGAAGGTCAAACGCGTTGGAATAAAAATGAATACATTAAACCTGCAAATGAGTCTCCATAAAATACATCCCAGCATCCAGTATACCGTGTACCCCTCGAATCGCCTACCAATGCACGTACACTTACCCACATTTATTATATGCAATCTCGATCCTGACTCACAACCAGGATCTCATTGGGTAGCTATTCATATCAACCACGAAAAAGTTGGAGAATATTTTGATTCATTTGGACGTAAGCCTATTAGAGTAATAGCGGATTTTTTAAGAAGAAATTGTCGGGTATGGAGCTATAATACAGCTAGCATTCAGGACATCTATTCTGCCTTTTGTGGGGAGTATTGTGTAGTATATTTGTACTACAAGTTCTGGGGTTTCAGCTTGGAAGATTACCTCAGAAATTTTTCGTATGACTCGCCAAGAAATGACATGACACTAGTAAAGTTGTATTGTAACATAATGCAAATAAACACATAAAACACGGAAATCATATTTTTAATGTTCAGTAAATCCTTTTCCCATCTGTCCTGGTGCATTTGCAGGTAAATGCGTATGCGTAATGGTAATTTGCTAATTATGGATACGAAACTGACTCGGTGATTAGTAAATGAGGATTTGGACGAGACGTTACATTCTTATTATGAGGTGATTAGTAAATCGATTAATTTGCAACGTATAGCAAAACCTAACTTCGAAACAGAGAGAAATATCGCTTCGGGAGTGAGTGCTATCGACTCAGCACGGTCTGTTTAGTGGGGAAAGAGACCAAACTTTTTTTTTTTTTTTTTTTTTTTTTTTAGGCGGGGACTGCCGCTGAGCCAGAAACACACGGGGGGTTAGGTTGACTGAGGCAGCGAGTGAGGCAGTCCCCGGCACGGGGGGTTAGGTTGACTGAGGCAGCGAGTGAGGCAGAACCCGGCACGGGGGGTTATGTTGACTGAGGCAGCGAGTGAGGCAGAACCCGGCACGGGGGGTTAGGTTGACTGAGGCAGCGAGTGAGGCAGAACCCGTGAATCCCTACTACTAAAATTTGAAGGGAACAACAATTCCTCCACCGGGCAGAGGTTCTGTATGCTCTCTACTGTATTACGAAAACGAAACCGAACAACTAAAACCCAATTGTTAACGTAGTTAACTTTATTTGAATTAAAAATAGTTCATGCGTTAAAAATACTTTGATACAAATTCCTACTGTGGTTGTCAAAACAATGTTACAGGTATTGTTTTCTTTGATCTCGATAAATTAAGAGCAATCACACTTTTGTACATAAAATATTTTTAAAAGTTGGTAAATACTTCTTAATATTTATTTATATTATTTTTTTCAACTTTTTAAATAGGCTTTAATACCAGCTTACACAAAGTTGTTTTGGTGACGTGCACATATAATCAAATTCCAATTCTTAAAAGGCCGGCAACGCACATCCTGGTTATGGGCGGTATCATTTAACATACCTTTATAAATTTTTTCCTTTTTTTCGTTTTGGTAAATAAAGAAGGCAATAAGGATGAAAAATGCGTAAACTGCAATTGCATTATTTCTCTTATCATCTACAGGATTTCTTTGAGTTTAGATGAAATTAAGATAGCGCAGTGACTGCAAGTAATTGCTAGGGATGGGGCCCTATCTGACAGCCCATCAACATAAAAGTTTTTATCATGTTCGCTTCAATATAATCAATGCATATAATAAAACCATAAACAATTCTATCAACTGTTTCGCTTTATATATATATATATATATATAATTTAAATATACATATATATTGTTCTTGGATAATTTTATGTTGTTTTGGCGGTCACACTTTCCACAAATACAATTTTGTATGTATCCCGTGAAAACTAGTTTTGATAGCACTGTGGTTACATTTTAAACTTCTATTTAACGTATTTATTGTCGTCAGACTATAAATACGTTAAATAGAAGTTAAGAAGAGATATTAATGTGAATAAACTTGTGGCACTGATTAAATTTGTAACTGTATATTTTTAATTACAGGTATGTTCAACTGAGAGTCACATACGTGAAAAGGTATTTTATTTAGAAGTGTAAGAATCATTATTACTACTTCTTAATTCTTCAGGATATTCTTAACTTAACAAATTATTCGGCAAAATAGTTTCGTCAGATAGCCTTCCCTCATAAAGACGTCATCACAGCGAAGCAATAACTATCTTAATTGCCAGCGCAATATAAACAAACTGATCGATACGTTTTTAAACAGATGAGAAGGAAACGGATCCATTTGAAGTGTTCTAAATTTAAATTATTTATAACGTTTTGTTTTGTTTAGCGTAAGAGGCCCACTTATTTAGTTTTTGTCGCAAACACACGAGATAAAGTCCTATGATATTTTTTTATCATACAGGCGAAAACGGGCAAGTGCCTCATCTGCTACTCTGCAGTGATACCGTTGCCCATGGACACTCAATGTCAGAGGCTCACAGGTGCATTGCCGGTCTTATAATAATTGGTATGCACATTTCTTGAAGGACCCGGAATCGAACTGGTTTGGAAATACATCAGTGGGCAGCTTTTTCCACATAGTGGTGGTGCGCGGCTAAAACAAATATTATGTGAATCGTAGAAGAAATCCTGAAATTCAAATATATTTTATTAAATTACTGTCTAATAAAAAGTGTAGTAGGAGGATATTTAACAAAGCGTGCAGGGTCATTGCAGTCGAATTTCAGGAAGCACAATAGCCGTAAAACGCCCTATTTACTAGAAACAATAAAAAGTTATGTCCAATAAGTGTCAAAATTATCGGTCATAAAAACTTTAAGTGTCAATGGCTTTATTATATTTGAAAAAGGAATTTTCGATGGAACAAAGGAGGTTTGATGTTTGAAACAACGGGTTCTATTTTTGAAATTCGAGTCGTTCGATTCGCTTCGGTTACGTCATGTGTCGTACAAAGAATTCCTTTCTTGGACTAATTAAGGGAAACTAAATAATCGAACAGAGCTTTGTCCTATTTGTAAAGCATTATTTTACCTACTAACTGACACGGCGAACTTGTATACCCTCCCCTAACAGTCTATGAATTGATATTTTTTACCTAAAATAAAAAAAAGTCAATGAAGCAAATGTCTATACAGTTATTCTTGTCTATGACGTTGAAATTAAGATGTTTATGCAAATTTAAATTTTTTACGTCTTTTTAAAACTATTTTTGTGATATATACTACAAACGTCGCTTGAATGATCTGAGGCGAATCCAAAAAATAAAATCATATAAATCGGTACAGCCGTTCTTAAATTTTTGATATAGATCGATGAAGCTCATACATACTTGACAACCTTATAAATAATAATATAAATTTCGTTTTAATAAACAACACCAATCAAAAAGGGTTGAACTGATATTTTTTATGAAAATCAGACGGGAAGCTGTAACAATGTCTTCATTGTGGAACTTAATTAACATAATCGGATCGGATCGCTGACTGCAGTAACAGTATACGCATAATAAACAAAAACATGCCGTATGAATGAGCGAAAATTCGGACTTTATATCCCGCGTAAATAGTCTTTTGTTTGGGCCACAGAATTGTTTCGCTTATGCACATTCATTCGTTAAGTAACGCTAAAAATGTAATGGTCGGTTATGTACAAAAAACGAATCGTGAATTATTGTTTTATATACACTTCCTTCGCGCAATGTTTTTTTTATTACAGAGGCCCTTATATCTTTGACCACTTTCTTAAAAACTAAATTTTGAATATTGATTCAAAATATAGTTTAAATAAATATACAATCTTAAGTAACATCTTCTAAACTCATGCTGAAACCAAAAAAAAAAAACTACCTAGTTTGTTTTGATTATAGTTTTTGGGCGCTAATACTAACTAAACAAATAAGTCAGTGTTAATCAGACATTAACCCCAAAAAAACTAATTGCATACCTCTGTGGTTATATGTTTGACAGTTAATGTATTTAGATACGTCTACAAAATTAATAACACAATTGAATCTTTTTTTTATGTACACGTTCGTTTTTATATTTTATCGCTATTAAATGCTTGTACTACTTGTTATTCTATTTCAAAGACGTCCCAACAAAGGGAAATATGTCAAAGAATCGGGGTCATTGGAAACAAATAAGTTCAACATGTGGGATTTTTTCTACATATGCGAGATTACGTAATGGAGCAAATGTTTAAGATACAGTTTTCAGTGACCGAATTAGCAAATGTAACATTGTCAAAAGTAACAAATATTAACGATGGTCTTGATGCCATGAAACGGAATAATTTATTAAAGCAGTAAATTTTTTTCTAATTAGTTGTATTTCAAGTAAGCAGTACCGAAAAAAATCATTACCCGAAACTTTAAGTTCGAATTCACATATGTGTTAGAACCTTCATGTCTACCAATTTATTTACATATTTCGTAATCCTACTTCTAATAAAATATTTACCATAAAATTAAACTAAACATATAGCCAAAGATGGAATATTTAATAAACAGAAAATGGTTCAAACATTTATTTATTAAATGCATAAATACCTAATTCGGCTGTGTTGTGTGATGGGTGTGAGAGCGACGTGTGTGGGGCGTGCTCAGGATAGGTACAGGTGATTTAGCGCTATGTATATTCTTAACACTTATTAAGTAAGTAAGTTTACTAGTTGAGGTGTAAATAGTGGTCGTTATATGTCCGAGTTGCGACTACAGAACTCAGTTTTCTGCATTGAT
Organism: Pieris rapae; assembly: GCF_905147795.1. Lineage (NCBI taxonomy): Eukaryota > Metazoa > Arthropoda > Insecta > Lepidoptera > Pieridae > Pieris > Pieris rapae. The sequence continues at coordinate 10,137,090 of NC_059521.1, read as the reverse complement.
GTTGATTTGAGGAACGTGAAACAAAACAAATTATTTGACGAATACAGATGCAGACATTGTTTGCCTCATGTTACATGACTTCATTGTTTACTTGATACATACATGAATAACAAATATCGAACAAACGTGAAGATCCTCTTTTTAAATAAATTTTTCCATACTTTTTACTTAAGTTATCGTCCACATTTGAATGCTTTCTATTCTCAATTCGTGACGTCAACATAAAGAGGTTTAATACATGAAATCTGGCTCAAAAAAAGCGCGCCACATGAGAACAATTTAGCTTTCGTCACAAAAGCATTCCTTTCGCTTCCGCTATCGGATTTATATGGGACTATTTTTCGATGTCAAGCATTCGCTATTAATATTGTTTATTACTTTTTATTATTTGACAGTTGTTTTGTGACACAGATGTGATACATAAAGTGTTAATGATAATATATAAATTCATTTGCGGTACCTTAAGCCTATATTTATTTCCCATTCTGATATTTGTGGCAATCTTGGATTAGGATAAGGTTTGTGTCATAGGTTTTGTGATAAAAAGATGCAAGTCATTCTATAGGCTCTTCAAAGTGTAAAAATGCGATGTCTGACGCCATGCTTTTCAACCTTCATGGAAGACGAGGCATCGTTTGACGACTGATAACAATGACAAGAGTTTTACAGTGTATCATGCTAAGTGAAAACCTAGAAGGCTGTGTTTGTGAAGGTATTACGGCCCTCTAGTTGCTTAGCAACCATACGTCACATATTATCTACGTAAACTGCTTTTTGTATTAAATTAGGTGCTCTATGGGATTGATTTGTTCTTCGTTCCATAAAGCGATTGTATTTTAACTCGTGTATTCACTTTTGAAAAGCAAAGGTTTTATTTTATTTTTATTTTTTTTATATTTTTTTTTTAATAAAGTACTGAATAAAAAATCGTAAGTGTACAACTACGGTTACAATAGGTCTTTAGAAGTGGGTTTTAGCTTTAGTAGTATTTCGCGTTTGTTTTTGTGACCCCCGTAGCAAGCATTCAGTACATAAACATTTAAAACAAATCATAAATTCAGTGAGGGATAAAAAGTATTTTCTGTTAGGGATAGCAAATGGTTTACTTTGGCAAATAAATAACAATTTACGTGTCGCAAAGTTCAGAGCGCCGCAGGGTGCAGCCACATACGGGGGTCCAACTAATGCATTTTACTCGTGCGGAACGAAAATAATTCATTTAATTCCTTTTACTGGAGGATATTATCTTAGTTTTTATCTGTAATAAACTTCATCGTTCATAAGGTAAAATCGCATCTGAAAGTTTATTTTAAAAGTTTTGATCTTATTAGGAATAGCAACTAACTAGTTTTATGGGGGCAGGGAATAGGGGTGTTCTAGTCATTTGAGAGTTGAAGATTGAGAGTTAGCCTGGTAGGCGAGTATCGCAGCTCTGGCTTACAAACTCAAAGTATAGAAAAAAAAATTGTGAGAAAATCAGCACACCTAAGATATGGCGTGTGTCACATACAGAAGACTGAACTGCTAGTACATGTGTTTATACAGTTTGTAAAGCCTATGAACATTGACTCATCGCCGCTTTGATTGAATAGCTTTTAAAATAATCCTTAGTTGTTTTGGCCTATTAGCGTCAACGTGCAACGTGCTCTCGTTCTTGAGGTTGTCCGTTCGAATGAACCAATGAACGTTCTATGTAAGTATGTATTTAACATTCACTCGAACGGTGAAGGAAACATCGTGAGAAAAGCCTAAAGTCGACAGCGTATGTCAGGCACTGGAGACCGATCACCTACTTGCTTATTAGATTGACAAATTATAACTAACAATAATAAAGGTTGTAGTGACACTGGATTATTAATTCTAATAAAAAATATTTTAGCTGCAGACAAATACCTATGACATCTATACCTATGTGAAAACAGTGTTCAGAATTGCAAAATCAAACTCGGTCAGTGCCCTTATGCTCTGAATATCGCGTACATAATAGCTTATTGATATTGAAATACAGAGCTCGAAGGCGTGTCTATTGAGAAATCAGATCCTTTTCAAAACGCACTTATCTCCACACGGTACCGCGATATTGACTAGAGCTTTGAATTGCAAATTGTGGTCGGAGGCCATTGAAATGACAATTTGTTTTCTTTTGGGGTTTCCTATTGGTTTGGTGATGTTTTTGAATTGTTTTTGTTCTGTCGGGATTTGCGAAAGGTTTCAATTTAAATTTTAGATAAATATTAATTATAATTGTTTGTTTTTTTTCTGTGCGTGTTGTTTCCACGAGAATGTAAAAGCGTGCTCCTATTTCACCATGCCTCCTGCTAATAGAGGACAAATCTTTGTTTTTATTTATTTTATTATTCTTTATTACTCAAGATGGCATATGGAACATGGTGAACATAAACTTAGAAGCATTTTATATACATTTCTGTTTTGACGTTCATATGTGTACATTATGTTAACAATATAAATAAATGATTTTAAATTTGATTTTGTGAAAGTATGTTTTATAAGATTTTGATTTTATATTATTAAAAATGAGAGCAGAACCAATTTATGTTCAAAAAATATGGGCCTATGTGATTTCGTTTCAATCTATTTAAAAACCGTGTTATCAATGTGAAAGCGTAAGAAACGAATTTATCAAGTTTTAGCTTTGAAATTCCATTTGCAGATAATAAATCTTCATGTAGCCTATTGTTTAACATTATGTAGTTCATAGCTTCGTGAATAAAATCTAACAAGTGAAGGCTTTCCTAAAGATATTAATTGCTTCACGAATTTCGTGATGATGCTTTCTCGGGCAATATTTTATCGTCAGTGAATCTCTGCTATTGATGATACAGTCTTTGTAGTGTATATTTTACCTTAATGACACGAACTAGTTGTTATATTGACCGACATAGAAATCTTAATTTGAGTTATGCGTCGATGTAACTTCAAAAAATGTGTGGTAAAATTATAGTACACTTGATGTACAGCAGTGAGAGTGCAAGTACAAGCTAGTGTTAAAATAAACTTTTATTTGAAAGCGCGTCACGATCTAAGCTCACGATAACCACCGGAACATAGAGTTTTGCACTTCACGCTTTGCCGGCGCCAGTTAAGCGTCGACGTTTTTTGTGTTATGTAACTCGACTCTAGTAGAATTTTAATTATTTTATTACGGCTCAACTGGTTTGTGTAAAGCTGTCAGTCTAGGAGAATTCGCTTTTCCATATGGAATTTCAATATGTGACAAAACACAATATTTTGTAGGATTAATATATTCATACTTTAGAAAATTATACATCGTTTGCGTTTATGATATTTTAAGAATCAGATTGATTTAACCAAGGTTTCAACTACATTTAAATTTGTACTCTCTGATACCCCAGGGACATTTGACCAAACTTCACCGATATCCAGATTTGGCATTCTGATACACTGGGTCTGAACTCTGAATAAAGTTTGTTAGTTATTATAATTTATGATTCGATGTATATTTTTTTCTTCGTATTTTTGTTATGTTTGCTATAACGTGAAATATTGAATTTTATTTTTGCCCATTGTTGGCAAGATTTTGTAAATACCTAAATACTATTACTTAAACGGGGTTTAGTATTGTCACTGCTAAATGTAAAATGCTAAAAAAATAAATAAATAAAAACTTCATTTATGACAAAAGGGTTGTGACAAGATTTATATTAGTTTATTTATTCATAAACAAAATAATAATCGTTGATTTACTTCTCAAAGTTTCATAACTACAACCAGAAACGTAAAAAGCACTTCTTCTTTTGCCTGCTACTGCTTCTTACAAATTGTAAAAGCTATTATAAAAAATTAAGAAATAAGAACATTTAGGCAACAAAAACCCAGCTCCTATGTAATTTCACATTACTATCAGGAATACCATAGAGATTTGATGAAGGCCATAGACATAAACTAGCGATCAGTAAAGGTGACGAAGCTTAAAATGTTATAGGTCCTTTTGTTGTGGGATTTTTAAGGGCTTGCGGTCGCATCCGGTGTATATCCGGGTTTTATTAGCACACGATATCGAGTGCTATTGAGCGCTTTGTGATTTTGTATTGGCTTTTGTGTGGGACGTCGTTCGGCTATTGAAATTTTAAGTGCGTATTTATTTTTTAGCGTGGGGCTCGAGTTTCCAATAATCATAAACTGGTTAGAATCTTTTAAGTCTTATGTTGTAAAATTTGTTTGTTTAAACAATTAAAAAACTAGGAACACGGATTTGATAAAGTTAATTTTGTTAACAACACATAACTAATATCCGGGACGAAAATCGCGTTATAGGAGAGAAACTGTAATTAATAAATACAATACAAAAGCTTTAAAATACAAAGAACAGTAGCACTAACAGATATTTTTTTAAATTGTTAAGGTGGAACAATATTCAAGCAGAAACACAAGCAACTTTTAATATCTAAAGAGTACAAAACATCTGTTCAAATCGGTGCGAATTAAAATGTATTTAGAGAAACTTGGTATACAAGCACTATTTGTTCTTGTTTGAGCATTTAGTTACAACGTATAATTTGCAACATCTAGATTTTAATTGCAATTTAATCTAGATCGTTCGAATAAATTTTGTTAGGTATTTCATTTGAATATTTATTTTTTGACGTTTTTATAATTCACACCAACATAACCACAACCAACCAGTTTCACATATTATAAAAGAAGTATGAATAAAAAAAAGTACAAAAATGGCACTAACAATATATATATATATATGGTAAACTCAGTAATAAATACTAAAACAGTATTTAAAATAACTTAAATATACTTAGTTCTCTTTATATCAGTAGCGATAATTTCGCAACCTTGAGGTTGTGATCGCAATCGCTATCGCAAGACCTAGACCAAGACCCTATCTATATGTGTGATATAATTTGTAAATACCTAACTCTTTTTCATACCAGCTATGCTAGCAGCAGTTTAGAAAAGAGTTAAGCTGTCTTGGCGGTTTTAAGCACATAAATAGCAATTATAGTTTTCCAAAAAGTATTAGTACTTCAGTTTACTGTCAGATATTTATTTATTTATTGAAATTTACCACATCATAATTATATATGAAAATTTTATGTAACGTTAATGTTAAAATAAAACAATAAAAATACTACCAATAAGTATTTTTTAAGCAGAAAATAGTTAAATAAAAGAGTTACCAGCAAAACAGCAGATTAGGTATGAGATTGGCACTTAATAACGCTTTCTTCAAAACTGATCAGCACACTACCTAATATATCCAGCTCCGGATAAGTACTCCGTTTAATCCGAGTAGTTTAATCAGTTACACTCGCGAAGAATTCGAAAGAGAGCTGCTGTTGTTTGTTTTTCAGATGGAATTTGGAAAATTATCCCTTATTTTAAAACTATGGATTGAGTAAGACAATATTGATGTTCTGTACTCATCAACGTATCTGACAACGTAACTGATTTAGCAATTTAAATAAGAACGTAACACCGGCAAGACATCTCTGATCATACATTGACATCATATTAGTTTTTTAAAGTCGCTGATGGTCCCGCACCATACCTGAGAAAATCCTGTCCTAAGAATAGTTAGGTGTCGAGTAAATGATCTTAGAATGCTTGCGAATAGATCGCATAAAATGGATTCCATGTAATGCTACCATATTCAATATGACTGCGCACTGAAGCGTTATACAAAATTGTTTTAGTCTTTTAACCAAAACAATCTGCATTCCGTTTAAGAAATCTGAGCCTTCGTGCGGATGTGGCGACTACTTTACTAACTTGAGGGTCAACTTGTTATGATGTGATTGTGCGCAGATTATATTTATTAGCAATTTATTGCAAAAACCGGGTAAAAAATATGATTGAACCGGACATAAAATCGCACTTTCCGAAATAAGCTGTCAAACTCAGGTTGATATAATTTAAGTATTCCCAATTTCCAGATGGAAAAACATAAAATGTCGACGGTGCGCGAAAAAGCTTGTCAAAAACTTTCGACACGTATTTTATGTTCACGCTCAACGAAAATTTGTGTATAAAAATATACGCCAACGTGTCATGTTAAAATATTTCCATTAAAACCTATGCCTCACAATTCCATGTATTTTCGGTTATCAAATGAACTAAAAATGCAATATTTTTCAGTATTTCACGATAAGAAAACAACCATGTTTTCGACAGTTTTAAGTTATATTCCTATCGAACCTGTGTTTGAAAGTCGTATATTATTGAACCTATGTTAGTCTTTAATAAGTCTAACTTAGGTTTTGTGTGTACAACACATATTTTATATTTATTTTATGTTTTCTCCTAATGGCACTTCTATTGACATTGTATTTTTATAACTTTAGTCTATAAATGGGCCATAAAAGCTAGAGAGAATTAAGAATGTTAACAGCTTAAGAATGTTAACACCTGAGAAGACATTTTGTGTGGTTTTCACATAACAGAAATACTCATCTATAATACATTAGTGACGGAACATGCATATTATAACTTAGTTAGGCGAAGTCTCAGGCATGTCTGGGCCCGCAGGTGGTCTTACATTCACACAAATAGTTGAACGATGGAAGGAATAAGTCTGGAAGTGTGCACTATTTACTTGGTTAATGTTAAAACTTGGTATAATATTATTAGTATTACACATACATAATTATGTTTAAATGCTATATTTATAAGTAGTTATTAGCTATAATGCTATTCTAGATGGATGATTACAGAAATTTTAGAATTCTGTCTGATATTTTTGACGTAATTTAAGTTTTGAAACAGAGGGCTATATTTTTAAATAATGCTTGTTGATGAAATTCTTTTTAATTAACAGCTTACAAAAATCACTTATGTAACCTGTCGTGAAGACGAGAGAATGATTAATTCGTAACTGCCTAGGTTTAGTAAACACGGGTCGATTAATCTCTGTAATCTCTCGAGACCGCTAATATAGTTATTTGGATGTCGGAAATAGCAATCGGGCCGGCAATTGGGTTTGGTTTGACTTACAATGTTATTAATGTCATCAAAATTGCCTAACGTTAATTGAACACCTGGGGACGTAATTTTAGGACAGATATAGGTTTTTTCATTCTGAAATGTGACTACCAGCTCTATATTTTATGAGGAAAAGAAAATCGATGCGCAATTATTAAAACCGAAAAATTTTAGTTTTTTATTTAACAAAATTTTAATAATGTGCACCTGAGACCTTTATAATGTTGCTAATAGTCGGTCTGCTAATTGAATACCTATATGTATCCTGATTTGGGGCATAAATCCAAGTTTTCACTTGAGCGTTGTAACCACCTTTTGAACCGAAAGGCTTTACGGGTTCATATAGTATATTAAGCCTATATTATGCTATTGTCGCTGCTCACGCGAGCGTAACATATGAGTTAAAGGGATTAGAATTCTGTACATATATGAAATTAGAGCTTGGTCTTCGCTATTGTTATTGTAATTTTATAATTGAATGATTTTCAAAGCTTTATAATTGTGTTCGAATGCCACCTAAATCTTATTAACTAATTTGCTATTTAATTCATTTGTGTTCAATCAGTTATATTTTCACCATGCTAGAAAACGTCGGTAAAGTTCTGTAATTTCATTTAACTTCTTTTGAGATTGATTTAAGATCAATTAAAACGGCTGTGGGTCAAAATATTTATTTCATCTAAAATGCAATTATATCCCTTTAACCCTACGTTTAAGTACTCGGATCGACGTAAAGGACGTTAACGTCAAACTGTCAACTGTCACTTCCGGAAAAGCCTCATTTCGAAATTCAAACCAAATACTAAGTACTACATCATTAAAATTAAATTGTCCAGAATGTTATTTCTAATTGTGCACAGTGAATGCTTGTGGATTTAGTTCTTATTTAAATATGCACCGGTCCAACTCCACAACAGTTGTGGAGTGAATTATTGAACGAACAATGTATGCCTAATGGATTTCCTAATAGTTTTGTTGGCGGGAAATACTGCATTTGCTATGTACACTAGTATATAAGTGTGGTTCGGCTCAGATTATCAATATAAACTAAGTTAAGATTGATTTTTGATTAACATGTTTCGTTATACCCGCTTAATAGTAACAAAAATGTAGGTGACATATAGATTAATGTGCATATTTTAAACAACTTAAAATGAAGAATAACGAGATTTACAGTTGTACTCAGTCGTAAATACGGAAATAAGTCGTTTTGCTCCGTGTTCTATAAAAAAAGTGAATTTAGATCTGATTAAAAAGTTGACTATAGATTAAATTGTACGCTCAAAACGGTATTTAAATACATATTTAATCAATATGCCATTGACCCCAAAATACTCAAGAGGCGATTGTTTCGTGAAACGGCTCTATTCTATGAAAGACAAAGAAATAAAAAATCTAATTAATACAGTAATATTCCTTCCTATGAATGTGAAAATCGAAATGGCTATCTAAAATTAAACAACTGCAACACTTCATATGAATTTCGTTTGACCTAATAAAATATCGTAATTAAACGTGGTTTAAACAAGCTGAAAACATCCCTCGATATTTCAACTGATGTATTAATTCGACATTGCACAAAATCAATTAAACCTTTGTTCTGCTGTTATGTTGTGTTATTTCGATATACTTAATTCAAGTACGAGTATTTTCCCTAGGTATAAAATAATAAAACTGTTGTGTACATTCTGACGTTTAGTGTCACACGTCAAATTCAGTATTCTTTTTAAACAAATTCAAATTCAAAATTTATTTATTCATGTGGGTAACAATGTACACTTATGAACGTCAAAAAAAGAAATATTAAATGAATTTAATTTTACATTTACTGCCAGTTCTCAAATCAAGGGCGTAGAACGGAAGAGAAGAACTGGCAATAAACTCTCCGCCACTCTTTTTAATCGCCAAGTTTTTTTTTACACAATGCTTGTAAGGAGCTGCAACCACTACACCATGTTCCATATGACATATTGAGTAATAAAGAATAAAAAAAAAATTAAAAACAAAGATTTGTCCTCTATCAGCAGGAGGCATGGTGAAATAGGAGCACGCACTTACGTACTCGTGAGAACAACACGCAAAGACGTAGTATAAACAACTAATATCACCGCAAACACGAATTCAAGTACGACCAGTCACCACAAGTAGCACCCGTTCACGAGTATGACGCATGGCCAGCCATTGGCCCCCTCGCCATATTTTAGGGAGAGAGACAACCCGACGCATGGACGCCGCCACAAGCAATGACATTTGAGTGAGCATGACGATCCTTGAAATGTGCACTTGGCTACACAAGAAAATAGTAATAATACTAATTATACTGAAATAATTTGATACCACATGAATCACGGTTTGTTCCCACTTTACATTTAAAAAAAGTCGTAGATGTCGACGATCGCCCCATAGTCTGAAAATGCAGCCGAGAGATTCTGTCGCGTTACCTATTTATACTGAAGCAATTCATATCCAAGCACTATGATCGTTTAAGTATTCATTTATATTATAAAAGGCCTTAGCAAGCAGTTTTACTTTAGTGTACGATTTAAATTTATTTATTGACAATATTTGTATCTCACTAGGGATTTTGTTGAAAAAACGTATGCAATTGCCTTGGAAAGAATTACTCGTTTTATGCAGCCTTGTGGTTGGTGCGCTAATTTTGTCTTTATTACGAGTACTATAATTATGGAAGCTACTATTCTTTTTAAAGATATCTATATTTTTCCGCACATACAAAATATTCTCATAAATGTATTGACTTGCCAAAGTTAAAATATTTAATTCCTTAAACTTTGCGATGGTAGTAAGGTTTCAACGCCACGGCATTTTGATGAGTGCCTTATGTAATCAAGAGACACACTATCAGATATTCTATATTATATAGTAATAGTATTTGATTTTACTTGTCCACACGATGAACGGTCATGTTTAACTTGCGTCATAATTTTAATCCACAATATTTACGTTTCGTTAATATTTTTCCATCTTCTAGTTAAGGCTCTTTTATCGCTGTAATTAAAAAAGTAATTCCAGTCTGGAATTTATCAAAAATCATCAATTTATTTTAGTGATACGCGCCATTTAAGACGCTCGTCAAGAATAAGAAAATGTCTGTTTCACCCTTCGAATGACTTACACAAATTGCGCAGCTCCGTCAAGCTGGAACCCGCTTTAGAAAAAACTTGATTTTTCTAAATTTACTTTTATCTACAAACGATGCTAGTAAATGTAGTAAACTTTATTTTTTTGTAGTATCATTAATTTCGCCGAAAAAATAATTAATACCGCGCAAAGCAGGAAATATTACAAATAATTCGGTCAAAAACTTTGAAACGGGTGCTAAATTGTTTGTAGTTTATTGTAGTGACAAAAAAAAATTTTTTTTTACCCCACTTTATTAAAAACTACAGAATAGATGCTAAAATAACGGAACTATGCAAAAGAAAGACACCGACTCAAAAACTACAAACGATGCTCATAACTGTAGTATACTTTATTTTTTTGTAGTATCATTAATTGCGCCGAAAAAATAATTCATACCGCGCAAACCAGGAAATATTACAAATAATTCGATAAAAAACTTTGAAACGGGTGCTAAATTGTTTGTAGTTTATTGTAGTGACAAAAAAAAATTTTTTTTACCCCACTTTATTAAAAACTACGGAATAGATACTAAAATAACGGAACTATGCAAAAAAAAGACACCGACTCAAAAACTACAAACGATGCTAGTAAATGTAGTAAACTTTATTTTTTTGTAGTATCATTAATTGCGCCGAAAAAATAATTAATACCGCGCAAACAGAAAATATTACAAATAATTCGATAAAAAACTTTGAAACGGGTGCTAAATTGTTTGTAGTTTATTGTAGTGACAAAAAAAAATTTTTATTTACCCCACTTTATTAAAAACTACGGAATAGATGCTAAAATAACGGAACTATGCAAAAAAAAAGACACCGACTCAAAAACTACAAACGATGCTAGTAAATGTAGTAAACTTTATTTTTTTGTAGTATCATTAATTGCGCCGAAAAAATAATTAATACTGCGCAAAGCAGGAAATATTACAAATAATTCGGTAAACAACTTTGAAACGGGTGCTAAATTGTTTGTAGTTTATTGTAGTAACAAAAAAAATTTACTTTGTTTTATATTATTTTAAAGAATCGCAAGAATTTTACAGTTTTAGAGAGAGATTTTAAATCATTAAATAACACTTATTCCGAAACTACAAACGATACAGATGATTGTAGCTGAAATCAGTTGTTTGTAGTGACTGTCGAGCTCTTATTAGTGACGAGAGGCAAACAGAATCAAATGTTCAATAAGTCAATACACCTAGGACAATAATGAGCCTTAGATTCTATATCATTTGTAATTTAAAATAAAATAAAAATATTCACAAATAATGCGTTAAATTGCAATCATAATGATACGGTTCACAATCTATCGATAGTTTACAATCTTACTGGATAGATTGTAATATAACGATGTTTACAATCTTACGGTGACATATATATATATATATATATATGTGTGTGAATATTTTTATTTTATTTTAAATTACAAATGATATAGAATCTAAGGCTCATTATTGTCCTAGGTGTATTGACTTATTGAACATTTGATTCTGTTTGCCTCTCGTCACTAATAAGAGCTCGACAGTCACTACAAACAACTGATTTCAGCTACAATCATCTGTATCGTTTGTAGTTTCGGAATAAGTGTTATTTAATGATTTAAAATCTCTCTCTAAAACTGTAAAATTCTTGCGATTCTTTAAAATAATATAAAACAAAGTAAAATTTTTTTGTTACTACAATAAACTACAAACAATTTAGCACCCGTTTCAAAGTTTTTTACCGAATTATTTGTAATATTTCCTGCTTTGCGCGGTATTAATTATTTTTTCGGCGAAATTAATGATACTACAAAAAAATAAAGTTTACTACATTTACTAGCATCGTTTGTAGTTTTTGAGTCGGTGTCTTTTTTTTTGCATAGTTCCGTTATTTTAGCATCTATTCCGTAGTTTTTAATAAAGTGGGGTAAATAAAAATTTTTTTTGTCACTACAATAAACTACAAACAATTTAGCACCCGTTTCAAAGTTTTTTATCGAATTATTTGTAATATTTCCTGCTTTGCGCGGTATTAATTATTTTTTCGGCGCAATTAATGATACTACAAAAAAATAAAGTATACTACATTTATGAGCATCGTTTGTAGTTTTTGAGTCGGTGTCTTTCTTTTGCATAGTTCCGTTATTTTAGCATCTATTCTGTAGTTTTTAATAAAATGGGGTAAAAAAAAAAATTTTTTGTCACTACAATAAACTACAAACAATTTAGCACCCGTTTCAAAGTTTTTTATCGAATTATTTGTAATATTTCCTGCTTTGCGCGGTATGAATTATTTTTTCGGCGCAATTAATGATACTACAAAAAAATAAAGTATACTACAGTTATGAGCATCGTTTGTAGTTTTTGAGTCGGTGTCTCTTTTTTTGCATAGTTCCGTTATTTTAGCATCTATTCCGTAGTTTTTAATAAAGTGGGGTAAAAAAAATTTTTTTTTGTCACTACAATAAACTACAAACAATTTAGCACCCGTTTCAAAGTTTTTTATCCAATTATTTGTAATATTTCCTGCTTTGCGCGGTATGAATTATTTTTTCGGCGCAATTAATGATACTACAAAAAAATAAAGTTTACTACATTTACTAGCATCGTTTGTAGATAAAAGTAAATTTAGAAAAATCAAGTTTTTTCTAAAGCGGGTTCCAGATTGACGGAGCTAAATTGCGCTTTAACTTTGCAAGCCCATGGGGTCTCTTTGTCAAAATACACCCCCATATTGAGAGCAAATAGTCTTCGAATTCGTCACGCTTGAAATGACTTAGATTAAGTGTATTGGCGACCTTTAGTTGTTAGAAGTCTATGTAGAAGCGGTCGTAAATTCGGTTTCGACGATATTTACTTACAAAGTAAAATGTGGCGTAAGAATCCTTGAAGCTTACAAGTATATATATGTATAAAATCAGAGATTCTAATTTACTATGTCAAGTCACAATTATTTGGACCAGCAAATTTAAATATATATTCAAGTCAGTTTCAATTCTGAAAAACAACTACAGTAATACCCAAAATTGTATCTAGCTCCTATATAAATCAGCTAATTCATTATATTTATGTTAAAATATTCGTCTTAGCCAACTTCAAAAAAACCGCATTTTTTTTTTATGATATAGATATATATTCATGAACATTTATGATTGAAATGATCAAAATAACAACTTTGTATTTTTTAAACGGTATAACGTAGCCTTTATGTCATCACATCATCATTGATGCTATTAAAATAATAATGCATAAGGAAAGATTAGTCTGCTCTCTACTCATCAATCATAGTATAAAACATAATGTATATTGCATATAACAAGTCATAACTATCCATAATTGTCTACTAGCTAACTTCTAAGTTGTTTCAAAGTCACCTTTTTTATAAGTGTTAAAGCCTCAGATTTCTGAATCTGTTTCATGATCATTTGTCAATGGAATATACGTAGGCAAGTAGGTGATCAGATTTCTGTTAAGGGTCTAAGCCCTAGGATTGGGTTTCCTCCTCCTGGGAAAGAAAGTTCATTGTTACACAGCCGGGGATCGAAACAAGGATCACAGGGAAGTGCTAGCGAACTCTGCTCATTTTGTCACCTTAATGTGACTTATTGACAAATAACGGAAATTTTATTGGCTTATTAAAATATCTAAACAAAACTTGCATCAATAATTTATAAAAAAAATACAAAATTTAATACTTTAACAGTTATACTGTAAACCGACATGTTAAACATAACAATTTTAGCACCCGTAATAAGAATGTTGAAATAAGTCTCTGGAGGAATATTTCTTGGCATTTATTATCTCGTGATGTATCTGCGGGGAAATGGATTAGATTTTTCTTTTCCGTACCATTTCTTTTCTTTATCCCGTTTCTTTAATAGCAATACAATGTTCAATATTCAGATATATGTTTATAAATGTCATCTCCGTAGGAAGAAAAATAATTTTTCGCGCTTTTTTGTAGACTAGACACAACTTTACTAAAATTTCAGTTTAAAACTAAAACGGAATGACTTAAAGTACAATGATGCAATATTGCATTAAATCCAGAAATACGTAATCAATAAAAACCAATTACGCATCGAGTAATAAAAAAATCTACGAACAGTATGGAGCTTGACCCTATAATCCGAACGATTTTAAAATCCCCTTGTTGAATTGCAGCGATAATTGTCATGAAACGCGGCTATCATTAAGAGATTGAGAGATTACTTGTTCCCCATTTCGGGGTTAAAAATTGAGAATAAGATTTATATCATTAGTTTAATGGTGCGTCTTGAAGCCGGGGTAGATTTAGACCAAGAATATACGTTCTTGAAAATATCCGGAGTTCTGCAATATTACTTTGAAATTTGCTATCCAAGTACGTATACAATGTTTGTAGATAGCGATATTTTAAAATTATTTATATTTCTTTTTTTATACAATTTGTTTCTAATCTGTTTTCTAATTCTGAAGTGTTAATCATATTTATCTGTCCTCAATGTTTCAATTTAAATTAAACTTTTGTTAATATAAATTGTTTCTACATCATTTAACATTAAGATCTAGGCTAACTTAAGACTAATAAGTTATGTAATTGACTAAAAAGGATATTTAATATAAGAAACTGTATTTATAGTATTAATGGGAAGACACTGTTTTTGTGTACTTTTTTTTCCACTTACAAATTATTCATTCATTCGAATGGTTTTTTCCCTTTTAATCTTCTCACTAGGAATTTGTACTTAAATAATATTATTTTAAAGATATCTTTAATCTTAATAAAAATTGAAAAAAGCACGTATGTATTCATCCCATCTTTGCCAATCAAACAGGTCTTAGCTAATTCGGATGTTCATTTTCCATTTCGTTTTTCCAAGGAATGCATGGGGGAGGCTTATTGGAAAAGTTTTAACTGGATTACATTTGATTAGACGAGACGAACTCGGATGAGACAACTTTATGCCTGGAGAGTTTATGTTCAGAACTTATTTATTTGTCATTTTAAATTACACTTTTGTGATGTAAATTAGCTTATCTCATATACAGTAAATTATAACATGTATCTATTTGAATAAAACTTCTTTATTCGAGTGCCTTTCAGCAGTCGTGGTTAGTGAGAGATATTAATTGCTTAAGAAATTTATTTTGAATATGCAGCACTAGCAAAAGCCAAGATGAACATTAGATCATTATATTGAATCACTCCATTAAGACATTCGTCCGTCTGTTTAAATTATTGTACTGTATAAGTATAAAATTGTGTTAGATGTAACAATCTAATTACTATTAAGTATATATACAGAAAATATTTTTTTAATAATCACAAGCATTAAGTATGTAATATAAATTTGTAATCTCAAATATTAATAAAAGAGAGTTTTCTTGAAAATACCAACTCCACAGCACTTCAATTACGATGAAAAATCAGTTTTCCTTACTCAGTGACTTGAGAAAAAACAGATTTCGTAATGAAATAATAACAATAGTCATTCAACTTAAGTCAAATGGCAGCGTTTCTTGAAACTCTTTTCTAGTGCTTTTTATCTGTCTTTTGTTCTATTTTAAATTCGCTACACATTAATTTATTGGTTAAATATTTGTTTAATCTAAATTGAGTGTTTATTATTCTAATTCAAAACTGTATAAATTATCTATTTGTTATCTCGGTGGCCTCCGATTTCTGTATTTGTTTTCTAAATCATTTCACTTTATAGACAAGCTGATGATTGTGTGCCTGACATGTTGATATAAACATGGTTCACGTTTTCCTTCGCCATACGAACAAGAGTACTTACTCTAACTAATTATGAATAGAAAGAAAAAAATAATTCGTGTTTAGCTAAGATGCCATCTCACAACTTCAGGCCTTGCATAGCCACAGTGCAAACACGGCATCAATTAGTTACTATATAGTACATTCATACACTAGTCCAATTTATCAGCCTAGTCTTATCCCATCCTTGTTCGATACTTATCTCGAAATAACATCCAAATTTCGTGCAAATCGGCACGAGGGGCCACTAAATATATAATTTCATTCTTTCCTTATAACTTCTAAGGGCAATATTTTTGTAATACGCAGGTGTAAAGGTCTATCATTAATGGCGGATCACCCCTGTCTGCTTCTCACTCACACCTCCCACTAGTGTATACTAATATCTCTTTCTGTGCACAGATGTTTTTAAGATTCATAGCAGTTAGATATAATTTACTTTTCATACTGTGGGGAAGATTTCATAAGTTTTGCTCCCCTTAATTTTATATATAGCAAGCTCACCAGTAAATGTGAACAAATATTTAATACAATTTCTGTCAAACCAAACAAATATAACATTGGGTCAACAGTGGAACTTTTTAATAGTCCAAAAATATTAGATGGAAGTACTGAATCTGAAAGAACAATGCAGAAATCAGAAAATAGTTTCATTGGCGCGAATTTAGTAGTCCAAAACGGGTGTAATTCAAAAGTAGGAGCGTAACCTTTTTATAACCCTCTCTAACGCTATTATGAGATAAATTTGTTTGGTTTAAACCAAACAAATGTATGATTTGTTAACACAAAACCCATACATTCATTCTCTATAACACAATAGCTATCCTCTATTACGACAAAATATTTTCATTTTTAGACAACAACAAAATACTTAAGTGTAATTGTATTTATAATCAGCTTACAAAATTAATCTTTTTGAGGTGCTGAAATTTCTAAGAAAGATACCTCAGGTCATAAACGACCATGTCGCCTTTGGTATTGTTAATTGATATTGACAAAATTGCAATAACACGTACGCCATTATTCTGTGATTACATTGCGTGTAGGAAATTCTGGTCTCAGTTACTAAACGTACCATCGTCAGCTGTCGTGTATTATCATTCGTAAACAAACTTTGAAACTGTCAAGGCTAGTAAAAGAAAAGCGTTATATATTAACGAAAAATTTTTTTCAACGTGCGATAGAAAAGGGAGAAAAAAAAGTGACGTTGGAATACGTTTAAACAAATCGGTCCCTTGAAATTCGTTATAAAGGGATTACACTATATTTCAGAAAGATAAATAAAATAAAAATATACTGGGTTTCACTGGACATATGCGTTATGAAAATGTTTGACAAAAAAAGTATAATAAGTAAGTTTGCATTTCACCCAAATACCCACTCGCTAGTCACGTAGCGCTTGTATTACGTTTTTTAAAGTAGGGTAACTTCGTTAATTTACACCAGCCAGAGATAATGTCGCCGGACGGCTTAATTAACTTTATTAGAATTTATTTCACGAAACGTTAACGTTTAGGGGTTTTTAATCTACGAAAATCCGTTGTCTCGTTAATATGAAATTTCGGAAATGTATTTCCGGTAATCTTTTTAAATTCGGACGTGAAATTTGAAAAAGGAATAACGATGTTTTGCTTAATCTGATGACGCTGTAATGAAGTTCGAACGTTTTTTTTAATTATTTTAATGAAATAAATGTTCAATGTAATGTAAATAAAATATGTGTTCAAATGTACTTATTACGTACAACGTTACGTTGTTAAATGTACGTAATTATATACTTAATTATTGATAGCTAAGGCCATGTACACGTATTTAAGAGTAAAAACCTCAATCTTGCTGCGGACGCTGCACATTAGGTTAGTTTTTTTTACAAAATTACGAAATCTAATCGAAATACCTAACATTTTTATCAGGAGCTTCTCGACAAAATTAATTGTTTATTTGGCTACATTTTTTGTGAAGCAGTATCATATCTGAGTTTGATAATCGCGTAAATTAATTCGCGCGTGGGGCTGTAAAACGTTTTGAAAAGGAAAATTGAAAATTGTACCTCAATAGAAATTATGTTAAAACAAATAACATGGGCCTACTTATACGAGTTATTTGAATTCGTCTTTTGATTGTTTAATAGAATATTGTTTGACAAGTCGAGTTATGACACTTCGTCATTGATGCTGTATTTATTTATAACTGTGAATCGATTTGCTGACATTAGTTTAAACGATTTTTAAGAAACACCGTTAAATTTAAAATGCCCACACACACCCACACACACTAATAAATGACACATTTCCACGCACACATAAACAGATAAATTATTAGTAAATTTGTCTTTTTTAGTACTTAATGTTCTTCGTATAACATGGTTTAGCCTGTTTTCTAATTTTCTAATTGTTAATATTATATTTCAAACAACGCTATGGATTATTAATAAACTGTTAAATAAAATAAATAAATTACTTAAAAGATTCAATAAAAATAGGTCCAATTGGCAATAACTGTTTTTATTTGTACACGTTGATTCAACTAATTGTTCGTAGGTGAGTTATCCATTTATAATTAAAAGTATACATGTGATTGTCTGCGAAAGGAGACATTATTTGATGGTAAACAAGACTGATGTGTCCAAAGGGTTGGACAAAGCCTATGATTTAATATGGTCTATGATATTTACGCCGGGCCATCGCTCATGCCCTGAGCCGCAGTTAGTCACTTGTCACTTGACAGCCGTGTTATTTGACCGCCATTTTGAATTCGTGACGCATGACTTGACATTTGTTTTACAAACTTTCCATAGCTAATTTGTTTACCTGAAAATCTTTATGACAAATCTATTTCGTAATCATGGACATTTATATAATTTGGTTTAACAGTAACTTAGTCAAAAGATTATTCAATATAATGATTTTGTTTTAAATTAGTTAAGTAAAAATGACTTGTTGTACCATACCCATTTCATTACGTAGGAACATATACCTAACGATTTATTTGCTTATAAAGTATAAAACATCATGGCAAAAGTAACAAGTGCGGCTACATGACCGCAAGTTTGCATTACTGAACTGTGCATGGCCTATTTTTTTAATTAAAACGGTGGTTTTGTTCAAGTATTAATTGTTTAAAGAGTTATTATTAGGTCATTATTTTAATAACAATGTTAATATGTGTACTCAATGTTATTTTCTTTTCGCAGGTAAATTATAACGAAGAAAATCTCATTGTAATGACGTACAAGCAAAATCTTAGGTAAGCTCTTCATTAAGTCAAGCACAAGGTTGTTGGTACAATTAGACAATTGTACTTAAATCTTAAAGAATATTGAACTACTGCGGTTTTGAATAATTGTTTTGTTGGGTTAATTTACATTACATCAGCCAAACCACCATAATAATATAGGTATATTGCGGCCATTGACCCAAAATTATGGTTTCTTGAAAGCAAAATGTTAAGAAGGCTTCTTCAATGCTGTCGTAATATTAACTAGCGTTGAAGAATTAATGTAACTTATAGGTACCTACCCCTATAAGCTTGAGGCAGAATTTTAAATGATCACAATTTTCTAAGATTCTCAAGACATTATTTATAATGTGCTCCTAAATGAACAGAAAAGACTCCAAAAGACTGTACAAAGGACACTTTACGGTCTTTAGAAAAATGTTTGAAGGACGTGGATATTTGAGAGGGTTTAAATTAAGCCAGTCCCGTTAACCTTTAGCTTAATGTCGCTTCAATTTTTGGAAGCTTAAGTTACACAAAGTAACATTACTTGTTATCTGTGATTCAGAATATTTGAATAACATTTGACTTTAATAAACCCGGATTGCAGTATGAGGCGGGGTTTTTTAATAATATGGTAATACTAATTAAGTTGTAAAATGACTTTGAAAACACAGTCTACAAAAAATATATCTACTGTAGATCACAATGTACATTTTCAACAAAAATCGGTTTCTACGAGAACTAAGCAGTTTTTAAGGTAT
This sequence comes from Pieris rapae, assembly GCF_905147795.1. Classification (NCBI taxonomy): domain Eukaryota; kingdom Metazoa; phylum Arthropoda; class Insecta; order Lepidoptera; family Pieridae; genus Pieris; species Pieris rapae. The sequence continues at coordinate 10,117,256 of NC_059521.1, read as the reverse complement.
TACAAAATTATGACTGTATAATTTATATTAAAACTATGAAAAAAATAAGAAATTTTCTGATGGCGAGAAGATATGGGCAAATTACGTTTTTATATTATCTCACTCACTGCTTTTTAAAACCTATTGTCAAAAAGTAAGTCTTAACAAACAATAAAATCTCATGTTTTATTCAAATTTTTGTGGATTATTCACGCTTGACCTAGTTCAATATCTAGATACATTTACAAATCTAGGTTAGTTAACTGTAGCTTTGCAAATTTGACGCAATTCAATCATTTGATGACAAATATACGATTCTTCAAATTTAATGACGTGGAGTACGTGATACCTTGATGATCTTATGTTCCAAAATAAACGTATTTTACTTTTATTTTTTATTTTCTTTAAACACGTTCTGAAGATAAATTAGCAAATAATAATAAAAAAAGAACCAAATATGTTTATAAACTATTTAAGAACTAGGCACTTTATATTATCATCAGGCGATCTAATCAGCAAAGCCGTAAACAAATATGAAACATTAACAAGTCCATAATTAGTTCAAAATTGAAACAGCAAAAGTAATCGAATAAATCGTTGCAAATCACTCGATTCACAATAAAACAATTAAAAACTCTATCGTTAACAAGACTAATTAATTCCGTTTCACACGTCCATAAACTATGGGTCGATTATTCTAACGAACGTGTTAATCAGGATTATGGGACTCGATATTCACTACGCAGTAGTGATGGGCTCCCATTAGAATTCGATTATGAACTTATTATCACTTAATTAGATCTGTCGAATGCCTTTAGCTTTACATTACACTGATTGAGGGAAATACGTCGATTACTAAATCGCAAATTAACTGAAACATTAATTAGATGTTCTTATTAGCGAATCGAGCAAAAGGCGTTGTGAATTCAAGTTTAATATCGCTTTGCAGTCTCTCAGCAATGACTCATTTTTCTCGATACGAAACGACATAAACTCTTTAACATAAATGGGCTCTATTCTGATTTTTATTTTATTTGTTTTAAGGAATACAACGGGCCTTATTTGTAAAAAGCGATAATTTCGACACAATACCCCGACAAAAAAGAAATGGCTGACCAAATTAACAAAAATTAACAAGTAACACTGAGAAAATTTACAATAACCAACCACTATATTTAATCTATAATAAAATTGTTATCTTATATAGAAAAAAAAATAAACCAAACTTGGCAGCCATAGTAAATTTGTTGTGTCAAATTCCAATTTAGACACAAGAAATTTTAAGTCTTATTAAGGCAGAATTCAATTAGTCAATAAAAAATAGTCTCTACGAAAAACCTGGATTTTTTTCAATATCTAAATTAGTGGAATCAAATTTGAGGTGATTTATTAGTATTCTATAAGCGTTTCTAGCACTTACCAGACGATCAAATATTGATAAACTTTAGCGAAGTTTAAGCTCAAACCGGCCGTGGTTCTTGTAAGTTAATATAGAAATTTTCGGAGCAGCCAGGCGTAAATCTTTCGTTCACGGTAAAGGCTCGGACTCCGTAAAATTAGTGTTTTATTAAACTTTTATTTAACGGCTTTATATCAACATTTTTTCTAGCAAAAGATGTTCTATCCCTTCATAATTATTAAATATATTGAATTATTATAAATGGTAACGGTATTAAAATATAGGCTCGTTTTTATTATAATTACGTATCTTAGACTATCGTAGTATCGTATATTGGTCCAGATATCTTAAAAAAAACGGTGATTTAATAAAGGCGGTATACTTTTACCCTTTTTAAATTCCGATTCCATTTTTCGTTTAAAATATTGCTTGAGAGTTATGTTTTGTTAGAGAAACCTGAAAACATTTCATGTACCTATGAAGAATGAAACTGATAATGTCCTTTGAAGTAACTTATGAAAATAATAAATAATTGAAATTGGAAATTTTATTCGTATAAACAAATAATGCAAAATTGGAATATATTGATATATGTTGCAGACTGATGATCTATAGCGACTTTATCACTGACAATTTGTTGATGTACAAGTTTGCAGCTTTGGTGGCTGCATTTCTTATGATAGTGATTTTCAATTTATGTATCTTTTAAGTAGAGGAAGTATTCCTGGTCTTGGCAAAGACCTCCAAATCCCGCCATTCCTGTCTGCACTCTGCCGTGTACCACCTGCTGTTTCCTTAATTTGGTCAATCCACCTTCTAAACGGTCTTCCTCTTTTTCGTTTATTGGGCACCAATTCCGTACTTTCTTGCTCCACATTTCACACAATAATTACGGTACAAAATATACCCGAGTCATTTCTGTGAATTAGAAAAGTAAATTACAATTTGTCGTAAGTTATAATTTTAGCTTGTGGAGAATTTAGAAAGTGCACTAAATCTTAGCAATATTTCCGAATAATTGAAAAAAGTTTCACCTTTCTATTCGTTCGATTTAAGTGCGATATGGCGTTATGGTAGGAAGTGGGGCAAAAAACTGTGTAACAGGCGGTTTCCGTGGGAATTCGTAGGGTTTCCGTCGAGGGCACAATATTATTTATATTCTATATGATGTGTTATTATACAATGCTATGGATCATATTAAAACAAGTAATTTTTATGTGTTCTTACAGCTACACAGATTCATGTTATAACAGAAAACACTTAGATAATATATATAAAACTGCAGATAACACATAATAAATAAAAAATAATTTAAATACTATAATCTATCTAAGAAATATTATTATTTCTTAACTTATTTAAATATGTATCGTTGCAGATGTTTAGTACATATGAGAAAAGAATCTCGCCATACAATACAATATTGATTAAGCTAAATAAGCTACAAAACTAAACAGCTGGAGTAGTGTATGTAGTCAATTTTATGCACTCGTGTGATAATCTTGGGCCCTCGGGGGTTCATGTGACAAATTGGAAATAGCAGGTACGTTAGGATAAGATAACTCAGACAAGCTAACTTTCTGCACCGTGTAAGATAATCCGCCTAATATTATAAATACGACTTTCACATCGTTTACTGTTATTTGCTTCCATACTCTCAGCATAATTCCAATAGAAAAATCTTGACGTATACGGAATAATTTACATCAGCCATCCGTTTATCACCTGAAACTATAACCCATATACATAATATAGTTGGAAAACTATTTACTCGGTTCACTCTAGTATGACTCTAGGAATAATGTAGGAGTTGTCTTATAAATAATTTAAAACTCAAGATATCGCGAACACATGGGAATTAAATTAATTTAATTTAAAAGGACTAGAACTTCACTTAGTTATAACTGAAATGTCAGAAAAGGTCTTCTATTTAAAACTATGGAATAATTCACCCCAAACGGTCAATCCTAATAAAGAATTATGTCATTTTACTTACGGTTGGTGTAACAGTTACCACAGGTTACTAATACGTTGTGAAGGGTGCACCCCGGAGGTTTCAGGTGACAAATTACAAGAGATGTGCCCACCTCAGGTGGGTGCACCGAAATTCCGCTTTAATTAATAAATTACACGTGACATTCGAATACCTCCGTAATTGCTGTAGTTGTTGCATCCTAATCCTAATATATGTATATGAAAATGGATTCTGTTTACTTAGAGAAATATGATATTTATTTCTGTGATTATATAAATACTACTATAAGAACAGTGTTGGCCTAGTGGATCCAGCGTGCGACACTCATACCTGAGGTCGTAAGTTCGATCTCCGGCTGTGCACCAATGTAGTTTCTTTCTATGTGCGCATTTAACATTTGTTCGAACGGTGAAGGAAAACATCGCGAGGAAACCGACATGTCTTAGACCCAAAAAGTCGACGGCGTGTGTCAAGCACTGGAGGCTGATCACCCACTTGCCTATTAGATTTAAAACAGATCATGTAACAGATTCAGAAATCTGAGGCCAAGAACTAAAGAGGTTGTAGCGCCACTGATTAATTTTATTTTATATAAATACTACTTTTTTATTATCATAAATACCGAACAAAATTAATAGAGACGAGTCCAGTTTCTGGCGTTTAATTAATTTCCTAACTTTTTTAATTACTTAAAAAACTCAAAACATCAAATGATTATTTCCAGTTTACGCTCGTTTCCAGTTGCTTTGTTCTTTGACGTGCCTTAAAAAGACAACTTAAGATTTTTTTTATCTAATTGAATTAGTAAACAATTAAATCGGTGACCCACTTCGACGAGTAATAAAGAGTAGGGTTTCGCGGATAAATTAAAAAAGGGGCTCCGGTACTTCCATTTGCGATTAACTTTATTAGAATTCATTTGAAAGAACGCTCGGGGCTTACTAATGAGCTTCTATAACCTTTTGTTGATCGAGAATCCGAGCCAGAGAGGGCTTTATTTAAATCATCTCAGGTCATATGATCTTTTTTGGGGTACATATGTGGGCTGTGTACAATATATATCAATTCAAATCAGTACTTAAATATAATATTATTGTTCCTGTATGTTAATATTTTTTTGTTTAAATCGACATGGATTTTTATCCATGTCTGTTTATCATTTAATGCGTAGTCAAAAGCAAAAATAATAATGTATATTGTATATCGCCTTATTGTCATTGATTTTCTTTATATATTTAAGTTTGTTTCGTAATCGTGAAATTTATTATTTATTCGATTATTCTCAATACAATCTTGGCATGAATCACATCCATTCACACAAAATATGAGTTCGAGATGGTTCGAATTCTTATCTGCACATATTTTAGTATTCTTTTGTATTCGCTTTGAATGCGCTGAAAAATGAATATTGTAAAGAAATACGATAATATCGTTCTCTAGTACAATATGTGAAAATATTTTAGTACGGGTTTTTATACTAATTTAAATTTTGAAGATATTTAAAAATTTTAAGTGTCATTTTAAGTATTGAAGTTTTTTTGCTGTGGTTAAAATAGGCATAATAGAACATTATTTGTGGAACAGTTTTTTTTTTAATTTTATTTCCTCGTAGTGAATAATATATTCCTCGTAGTTCCTATAGGTTTTTATATAATAAGTAGATATGTACTAATTTAGATTTCACTGGAGCCGTTAAATTATAATTAAAAAATTCTAATAAAGTTCATCAGTCATTCGAAATTTTGAAATCGGATATCAATACTTAAACTTATTGCAAATTAAATTTTATTCTGATTTCCGGTAAGAACCAATCGTGTTATTATAACGCGGGGCTGCGTTTGACGAGTGCCGCAAGCGACACCTTGGAAAATTGGAAGGGAAATATAATTGGAAAATTATTCGGCTTCGCCACTTTTCAGTTACCCCACGCATTAGGGCATTAGATGAACTGCCTCGAGGAAGATCGTTGCATTTTCAAATTAAAATAACCTAAAAGCTGTAACTGTTATAAACTTACGGGCTTATGTCTATAAGATCAGTTTATTGTAGCATTTTAACGGCTAAAATCAATGTTTGTACCATACCATATGTAAGTTAAATTATTTTCCAATCACTACAGCAGTGACTTACATAGGTTAAATACGTAAAGCGTAGATTCTAAATACAGATGTTTCAACTTAACCCAAAAATTTGTGATATTGACAAATTGCTTTCAAGTTTATTCGACGGATTCATCTCAAAACAGTGACAAGTTGATAAGTCTCGCCTTGTGTTGTCAAGGGTTTATTCGGTCCAGTTTTATTCCTCAGGGTGATTGTAATACAATTGTACCCCGAAGTGGTATTTCATGGACTTAAAGTATCACCTTCTAACTGATAATGTTCTTTGTTGTCTCTGGAGGTCGCTAATTCTTTCGTCCTAACAAATGATTTAAGTTAAGATTGATTGTACATTAAAAATGATATCGGCCATGACATGATAAGAACCTTAATTGAGGAATGATATAATAGTTGAAATTCCCTATATATACCTGGTTTAAGGCTGGGACAGTACATGCCTTGCACATTAGTAACGTAAAGTTTTTATATATATAAATTTCCCAATATCCCCGACTCTTGTGATGCGCGACATTATTTTATACATATAGAGAAACTAGGGTTACAATGATCGCATTGCACAAAGTGGGTATGGAGCCTTCGGTCATAGTTCAGACACTTCAAAAGCTTGGTATCAGCCGTATGATCGTTTATCGTACTACTTACAGATATTGTCGAAGACCAGAAAAGATCTAAAAATATACATTTTCATGTGTAACAGAATTCAGCTAGTTATAAAACATTTATATTGTTATCTGATTTTTAATACAAATATGTATTTCAAACTTCAATTACAATCGTATTCTATCTGGTTCAATTCTTTTATTCCTAATATCGGAGTTTTGGTGACTGGTACATTATCTAAGCACACAGCAGCTATTGACAGTTGAGATAGATAACTTTTGTTTCATTAGCAAAGTAACGCATTTGAGTCCCTCGTGTCACGTTCGTCACCCCACCACTCGACAAACAACGCGTGACGAGAGGTGAGCGCGTAGGCTTTTGCTCTGCTGTTTGCTTTGCTGAGATAACAATAAGAAAAACTTTATGTAGCTTAAATACACGTACGCTTTTGGTTCGTTTCTTGAGACTATTGGTTAATCGCGTTAATCTTTATAAACGAAATTTAAGTCCCCATTCAATTCGTATCCTATGTTTTTATACTAATGGAGAGAAAAAAATAGCAGTACTGGCATAAAGAAGTTCCTAAAATCTGTATACATTATGAATTTTAATAACCCAGAAATGTCGAAATTGTTTCTCTCTATAGATATTGAAATTATAACAGCTTAAAAAACTTAATTACGAAAATAGATTATATAGCATATACCAAGTTCATTACGTCTGTTGTAAAATGAAATAATGAGCCTAGTCCTCGGTTAAAATTAACAAGAGTATATAACCCGAAATGTAACATAATTAGGCCGTGTATTTCCAAAGCTCCGAGATTTATACTGTAAACTCAGCGACTTATTGGCAAACATAGGGGATGCTGGCTGATAATTAATCTGCGCAGACAGATCCAACGTCATGCTTTGAATACAAATCATTGCTGTGATTTTACGATGATAGGAAATGTTTGAATGCTTTCTTTGTGTTGGTAATGTTAGTTTTTACGAGACTTTAGTGTTGTACTATTAGGCTTGAAGTTGATTTTATTAAATTAAAGTTGAGTTTATAAGTAGAATAAACATTTTCATATATAAAAATTGGTGTAAAAAAATACAATATTTTAGAGATATTGTCTGTTAATCTAATTAGCATAACACTTTAACACGTTTAAATCAGGTTTCGATTAGAAGCAAACTTTTAGCATGAAAAATATGTTTTGTAAGTACTGTTAGCGATATCGTTCGTGTATCTTTTTGGTGTAGACGGTAACAGATATTTCATAGATTTAAGTGTGAATCAACTTGTTAACGTATGTACTACTTAACTGTCGAAAAGTCAGAACGAAAGATAAATAAACAAAGACTTGACGAATTGGTCACATTATTTACTCGACTTTACCCGTCTCTTTTTGCAATTTGTCAATCATCGGTACTGTTGAGTTTTATTAATAAAAGTTATCAAAAAATCGTATAAATGTTCAATTAGCTTTAAATTTCTAAAAAAAGAATTTGAATTTGTTACAAATATTTAGTGATAGTGCAGACGTTTCTTAAACGACGTTAATATCTCGTAGGCACTGTGCCAACCACTAACCTAATCGCTTTTTCTACAACTAAATCCCCTTTTACTGTTATTATCAATATAACTGTACAACTTACCAAATTTATAAACTTTAAGTGACGTGTTATTATGCATTAGATGATAGGTATTTAAATGTTAGAATATTAAAAACAAAACTAATTCACAAGTTCAAAGTGACTTTGTCTTACATTGCCATTTATGTTAATTAATTAGTTTATTTTTATTTATTAACACTTCGTTACATTAGAATATAAAAATTTAACATAATTAAATGAAAAGGAGAGCAACTGGCGGCCTTATCGCTTTCGATCGATTTCTTCCAGGCATTAGTTAATCTAATATACATTACATTCATCGTATTGAAGTATATTGGCGAATACTCACTGATGCTTTTCGAACGATAGCATCAGTAGTATTATAGCAATTTCAGTTTTAATATAAAACAATAACTTGTATTTTATTGTATCAATGTTTCATTTTATTGTATGCTTTTATGTATATGTGCATTGAACATACTACTTGTCATACATAGTTCTAGGAGTCTCCGGTTTCATTAAATTGCTAGAATAGACAAGCAAAATCGGCTGGCGCCTCATCAAATGATTTTTTATTGAAACCATGTGACCTATTGAAATGCACCCAGCAAGTACGATATACTTTAGCGAATTGAGTGTAATTTGCGTAGGATGTTTTATAGAGATGACCTTGGCTTCGATTTGCGTTGAATCATCTCGAGCACTTGTTTCCTGGCGTTTTCGTTTGTCATATAATACATGTCAAGTAGATAAATCTTCACTTCTATATACTGGTATGGGTAATATTTCTATTACTTCGAAATTAAAGCTTTCGTTTCGAAATATGTAATCGCAATTATAAGCTTTAACATTTGTTAATTAAAAATTTTAATTTTTATGCAACAATTTTTTTTATTTTGTTATGACTTAGAATAAAAAAATTCATATGACCCTGAAATTTTCACTCCTCTACGAACAATACAATCGATTATATACTCGTTTTAAAGCATTTGCATAGGAAGCTAAAATTGTAACGTTCAGCAATTTCAGCTAGGTGCGAAGTAATTTACAATGCAATGATGTCGGTTTGTTTGTGGGCTATAAACCAAGTCAGAGGCACAGGGGCAGAGCCGGCATCACACTGTAATTAATGGACGGCAAGACAGGGGTGAAATTGGATCAATTGGACCCCCCTTCCCAATTTTAAAAGGACCTATTGGTAAACAAAACTAATTAACGACGATCGTTGATTGGGTTAATGCTTTTTTGGATTAAATTCAAATTGGCTTAATCATTTATTTCTCTCAGCCTTCTTTGAATTTTCTTTTAAATACTTTAGCATGTTTATTTTTGCTATCCTTGAGATAACAAATAAAACAGTTGTTTTACGGAAGCGAAATCAGCGTCTGTATTACGATTAGTAGATTAAAAGAGTACACTAATTGTACCTATGTTTTTTTTTGATGCCATATCTACTAAGTCTGCCATAATATTTAAGTTCATAACTAAAACAAATATTGAAATATATAAATTTGTATGAAATAACTTGCTTTACTTAGAATTTTTTTTATACAAAGTGTAAAGGCGACCTAATAAACTTTCTTGAGCGTGCTCAACAAAACACTTAGCTTATCCGCAAACCCCAAGTCAGCTTTATAAGCACTCGAATGAGACTTGAGAAATTTAAAATTAACCTGTGCTAAAACTCAATTCAGCACATATAAAGGACCCTCGCAGGTCCTTCAGCCGAGTGCGATGTCCTGCCCCACGTATTTAGCTATTGTTTTAAGTGTCCTACACTTCGTTACGCCCCTCTACTCAACTGAATTTTAAGGTCTTTTTTGTTTTCTTTATGGAGAACCCTTGTGCTAAACTGATAATGAAGGTGGGGCTAGGAAAAATTTATTACTGCGAAGGTTCTCGTTGGCGTAATTGCGTCTTTACGGCGCAATCAGAACGAATGCTGTGTTTGGGTTTCGTCCTTGTGTTTTGTTGTGAGAGAACATTTTGTGTATTCGTTGTGTTAATTTTACAAATAGCAAAACGCTAATTAAACAATAAATGTCTATGAATTTGTTAATTGGACATTCTGGGATGAACGAAGGGTCAAAGTACAAGAAGCAATGTTTACGCGATGCATAGATACGGCTAACCGAAGCTACATTTTAAAATGGTTGCTAATGATTTTAACTATTATATTACACTTATTTATTTATTACAAGTATTAATTATCTCATTTTGAAGCAAACACAAGAGTAATAAACTAAGATTTTCTCTGATCGCACGGCATCTTAGAATGGTGTGGTGTGAATGATGTGATGTGGTGAAAAAATGTACAAATAATTGAAAAGTATTAATAACTGTCTTGTATTGTGATATAGGGATTCCTTAATGTATGTAATAAAAATATTACTATATAAATAAAAGATTTTAAGTTGCGTTGTACATATGTATAGCATGGGCTATAAGTAAAATATAACGCAGTATTTATGTGAAATGCGTACAGGTAATATGAAAAATAAAACACGTCGTTCCCTTTGAGCCGAGTTTCTTGATTTCAGTTCCGTATATTTCCCGTAAACAGAATACACAACGTCATTCCTCTTATTTCCCTCAATTACGGTCTTTTCAGTGAAGATTAGGGTTGCTCACTAAAAAACATTACCTCACTCCTGTAGTAGATTATTTGTGAATGGAGTTTTAAGTTAGAAATGCTTAACACATTAGACTCAATATTTATTGTCAATATAGCTATTTTGATCGCACTATCTATTCGTTTTAAAAATAAATAAATGAATGTCTCTTTGGTCTGGTGGTAAGTTTGTTTAACTGCTGATGAAGCAGTTTTGGGTTAGAATTACGGGTGCAGCCAAATACTTTGTCCAGCCAGCCAGCTAATATCGTCTGAAACTGCAACATCTGTTTACCTAGTTTTTTTAACTTTATAAAATTTGTGCGGAGTTTTGGCGCAGTTCATTGAAAACCCTCTGAGATCTCATATCAAGTGTAGATGTCTGTCGTTTGTATGTTTTATGTGGTCGGAAAGTAAATTACCGTTCTTGGAGTGCGAGTGTGGGGTGATTTATTAGGTTACTTCGCAGGTAAAATGGTAATGTGTTTGAAAAAGTTTTCATTCACGGTACTCTCGTTAAATATTAGTAGGTACATAGGATTACGTCAATTTTCAACCATTCTTGATAATACATATATTGTTTATTTGTTCCATTGTTTCATTTCGATGCATTTGATGGTATAGTTTTAATTACGCCCACGGGCTAAGCAGATCTTGCTTAAGTTTGATTGTGTACGTATTGTTCTAGCTAATTGTAAAACGGTATGTTTGAATTTATTAATTGAATCTGCAATAATTTTCAAATGTGCTAATGTTATACATCAATCACGTTATAAATATCTTAACCTCACTAATTCACTAACGTTTATCGGAAATAAACTGAACACCTGGAAACCCAGAGCCCGGCCTTATCAAAGGAAACCGCAGAGAGTGGCTTTCCCAAACATCTTCAGAGGACTAATTGTAATACTCGACGTGTCCTACGCCTGAGACATTTCTAGGATATGCTTTAACTGATACCACGGTATACGATACATGTTATACAGAAACATTAATTAATTACCCGGTGACGTAGGATATTACTACGTAAAGCTTCATTTTATTTATAATTAATTCACATATGAAGGATAAAACTACTACTACTACCTATTAAAGATCTAAGGAGATTTATATGTGATTATTAATTTTCTTATACTAGTAGGTAGCCTGCCTGGCACACGCCATCACCTGTTTAGGTCTAAGGCACTCTTAACGATTATTTCCTTCAAGGGCGTGTTATATTCGCAGACAAACAATCAAATCAATTGGTTCCCAGCCATGATTTGAACGTTGAGACGGTAACACGCTCAAACCTCTAGGCAACTGCTTTTTACTATTAAAGGCATTAATTATACATTTTTATTTTAAATCCTATTAATGTATAGATAAGACATTGTGATAGTGTAGTTCTTGTTCACTAGCCCAGCTTTTTTGAGTGCTTAAGTATCGCCAATGCTAAACTATTATCATAGTTACATAACTTGCGCGGTGTTACCATTTTAATAAAACAATTAACATTGTGTTTTCTTATTTATCTCGTGCATATACTTAATGGTACCTTTTCATTTATATTTCATTTGTTTTCGTAATTATTTTAGTTTTATATATATTTCGGAAGAATTGTTTATTTTGGTTTTGTAATTGTGTAAGTCTTCATTAATATAGACTATCCGTTGCAATTTTTAATTTGAATATAGTACCGAATATGTAAACTAAATGTTGTTAATTCTAAAACAAAGTTTATGTTTAGTCCATTTGTAACATAGGTTTAGAATATCTTATTACCAAAGTGTATAGAAGTTATCTGTGTGTGAAGTATCGCGTGACGACGCTCGATTCTCACGGTGGCATTCTGTTTGCATTGAATTATCTTCGCTTAGTGAGCAAGTAAGTAATTCGAATTCACAAAGCTGGCTTAGTATGACATGGGAGGTATTCATTTTCGTCAAATCGCGGATTACGGACGTTACAGGAACAAAGGTTTTCACTAATCCACAACTGCCTTAACACATTTAGGGTTGTCTACTAGTTTATTGTGAATGTACGATGCGAAACACAGATTAGATTACCATTGAAGTACTGGTATTACTAATGTATCTACAGATTCAAATCAAAACTTCGATACAAATATTTTCGTGCCTAGGGCACGATTAATGAAAAAATAAATGAAATTTTAAAATCTGGCCATCTGTGTGTTGAGTACTACTTTACTATACAGCTCTGATAATCTAACATACCGTTCCTCGAATTTTATATTTTATTATTAATTGTATGTTTAGAAAATACTTTTTTATTCCGATGTAAGCGAATAAAGGGATATAGAATAAAATTATACAAATAAAAATGGCTTCTTAATATTATTTAAAATTATAATACAAATTTTACTGTATAGGTATTTCACAAAAAAAATGTATAGTGAAATAGACAACCCTATCTATTCGAGTAAATGCTGCAGATTCTCCAGGTTTTCTTCCAAGGGGAAATTCTTCCCTCCGGCGTGTCGACGACTCCGCTGGGGTAGGTGGGCTTAATTGGGAAATAATGCCGAAACGATTAATCACAATACCCCATGTTTAATTCGGGCCTGTTTCTACAAGAGAACACTTTGATGTTAATCTTAAAAACATTTAATTCCATCTACGCAGCTATTGAAAACGCTTTGTTATTTGTTGAGAGATTCACACAAATTTAGCTTAATACTGTTTCATCCAAAGAGAAAATGTGGCCAATATTATATTATGCTTTCTGTAAAGTTTTGTTATTTTTTGTCTATGTGTCATATCAGTGAGTCATGTCACTATGAAATACAAATAATTGTGAGTACCGTGAATACCGTTTAAAATTCTGACACCACATAAGTAAATAATATATTTTAAATAAAACTAAAAAGCACGTTTACAGCAAAACCTGCTGTGTATTTCATACGACTACCTGTATAACAACGTGTTTGTCGGGGTTTTACTGATTTCCAATGGGACCCGGGACTGCAGTAGACCTGAAACTGTCTCGGTTCGTTTCACTTCACGTGCGATTGGCCTATTGTTGGAAACTCGGAGGTGACTTGAAGACCGGCAGGGGTCGAACCGCACAGGATTAATCGAAATGAAAAGTTTTATTTTATGGGAATCGCATTGTTTGGAATTGTTTGAAGTACCGTCCCATATGAAAATGTGTTATCTTTGCTATTATTTTTGAGATAATAACGATGCACGTTGGAACCGACGTTAAACACAATTAAAAAGTTATTTCTTACCAATTTCAGTTTCGAGACTGCATGAGTATAGAATCCCTTAGGTTATATTTTTTCAAACCTACTCTTCTTTTGTTATATTTATGGTTTGTAAGAATTACATTATTAAGCAATAGTCATTAAGGATAAAGCATCCTGTGATTGCCTGTTAAATAGTTATACAGACAATCAGTATTAATTGTTATTTATTTGTGTTCCTAGATTTTGGCTTTTATTGTAGTTGGCCAATCTTCTTTTAAATAAATTAGCAGGCGTAAATTAAATAGTACAATTAAAATTTGCGTTATTATAATGAGTTATTAGTGTCGCTTGAAGTAATAGTTGAAAGAGGATTGACGTAAATTTTATTACATAATTTCACGTTTCGAGTGCTGTGTTTGTTTGTATGTACTTGCCTTGTAAATTAATTGTCTATATTTACAATTTTTACCAGTTCTAGGATCAAAAGCGTATTAGAATATTGTGACACTATGCTTATCGTTGAGTATAATGTTTCTCAAGACATATTGAAACAAATTTGAATAATAATGATATTTCAACATTTCACATAAAGACAAAAGGATTTTGGAGTCAAATTAACAATATAATAACACCTCATTCGTATCAGAATGTGTATACAAATCCTTGTTAGAACATAATTGGTAATAGGAAACCACGTCGGGTTACAATGACTACGTTATGAGGCAACGCCGCAAACCCTTTAATCCATTGCTCGCTTAATTCACTTGTCCCCTCATTTGAGAATTTGTCCACAACCCCCTAAACCTCATTGATGTCGTTTCAAACGAATATTGCAAATTCCTGTTTATTTATAAAGCAATTTTATTCGGCGGATTTTAATTGGGTTGTTATAGCTTTGTTTTCTATGTCGCTTTAAAATTGGTCAATAATTATATTGTGACTATACTTGTATTTACACTTGTAGCATCTACAGAAAAAAATCAAATAGTTTTCTTAACATAATTACTACGTTGAACCCCTTAAAACCTCAATAGTATATTTTTCTGTGGTGTACAGTATCTCAAAATCGAAAATAATATTATCGATAATGCATAATTCAATCCCCGCCCCGTATCGGAACGACTGAACACCTACTTGCCGTCATGAAACAGATACAGAAACCTGAGGCCCAGACTAAAAGGTTAGAGTGCCATTGGTTTCTGTTGTATCTAAAATACGACTTACATGAATCTAGAATACTATTTTAGTATATTAACCCTCCGCAGTAATACCGACAAAATCTAGATTACCAGTAGGTAATCTATAATAACTATTTAAAATTTTATTTCTGAAATTAAATAAACAGGAATCTCTAAAGTAATATCGTTAGTATTGAGCTAATCCACTAAACGTGAATTAAATATTGAAAGTTGTAAGTTTGTTGGGAAAATCAAAAGAAAATGGTTGGTTAAGACGAATGTAGCGTAAAAAATAAAATTCGTTGGAAACGAAGGGACGTCGGCTGGACGTGGTCTGCATACATAAAACGTAAAAAATTCTCCTCTCCCCCATTGATTATATACCTATATCTTTGTTGGAACAGCTGCCGTTTTTTATGATATTTACGAAATATCGTGGAAAATCCTCAACAATATATGATTTCGGTAAGCTGATGTGAGAGATTTTATCTATAAACAAAAAAATTAGAATGTGTCCAACCCATAACCCCAGGCTTGATTCCATGCATTTATTAATGAAACTTATACATACATAATATATGCACACAAGTTTTCAACCATTCTTGAAATACCAACAAATATTTAAACATTGTTTGCCCGTAAAGCACAGTGAGAAATTAAGCTACATTAAAACTTATAATCTATGTAAAAATGCATTTGTTAAAAGACATAAATTACCAGCCTTCTCGTCATATGGGCCCGAAACTTTGGCTCGCGTTGTTCAAGTAACTGTGTCACGTGCTTGGGAATAAATTGTTCCGAACTTAATTAAAGAGTTCTATACACCCTCCGGTATTTTATGCGCCACAAATATTCGGTATGGTATGTTAACAAGGGCCTATTCTTAAATTTAGTATCGACAATTAAATGAAACGATATCCATGAAATTGTAGGGAAGCGTAAATTTTAAGTCTTTTTTAATAAAAATTTTAGCATCTTTAAAGTACGTATACACCTATACCTATACGTAGTTTGTTAGTATTTTATTGCACCCACTTTTATCTACTTCTTTTCACCCTCACCGTCGCTAACACACACACATATATATATACATATATATAACGCCGTTGGATGGGCTTGATTTCAGTGAAATGAATATGTACTTTGAAATCTAATATTAATTTTTGTTTGTGGTATATATTTGCCACCTACCATGTAGATTATAAAAGCCACTTAGTGTATGAACTAAATAATTACAAAAAATGAATTGAAGCATTATTTTTTACATATATATTTTCTTTTAAAGGATGTTCAGCTCAGAATCTGAGGATATTCCCGATGCAAAAGCAGCAAACGGTGGCTGTTGGGAAGTCTGTTGTGCTTACGTGCCAGGCTGATGCGTCAGACCCCGCCCTAGTGTCACAGCCACAGTGGAGGGATCCTAAAGGCCAGATCATAAATGAGGCTGCGTAAGTATAGCAAGAAAGATTAACTTACATCTAGCAATTCTACTAATTAATAAAAAATAAAAATAGCCTATTATCTAGTTCTACATAATAAGGATTACATTAAAGTTCAATTTTCTGAGTGATTTCCTGTGCATAATGTCTAATTTTCCATCATATAAATAATTACAGTCAAGTAATTCAGTTGTGGGATTGGGTACTAATTAGATATTAGACTAAATTTTTATAATATCCTCTAAAAATTATTCCACACAATCAAGTTAAAGTCATCTAGAAACCCATGAAACTCATCAGGCGCATCTCTCGACAGAGGAATGGAGCTTGACGATTTACACTATACGTTTGTGCAGGTCTGGCACGCGACCCGAAATCTACACCGAGCCAATGCCCGCAAAACAACTTCAGCTATTATACATATCGTCAATCACGCCGGCGATGGCAGGCAATTACACTTGTGAAGCAACCTTTACCAACATGCCGCTCAGTGCTAGCGTTATTTTGGACACTTTTGGTACGCAAATTTAATTGTATTTAGTCTTAATAGAATATAAGCCAATATTTTTTATCTTAAAGCTTAGTCTTATTACGATTTTAGTATATTATTACGCACAGGTTGTCTCTATTTTTCTATAGTTTTTTTTCGTTTTAAGAAACGTTAAAAATGTCTGGGTGCGTTTCGTCAACTTTTTTGTGCAAGTCATGAAAGCCTGGAAATAATCAGAGACGCAGAAATGTCTGTTCCATACTCATGTTATTCTAAACAACATTTTCTGCTTTTATTTAGAAACTTTTTATTTTAGTGGCAATTACATGGACAAACGCGAATGAAAATCAGTATGCGACAAAAGGAAAAGACTTTAAAGTAATGTGCGAAGTCACTGCCGAGCCCGCACCTTCAGTGGATTGGTTTAAAGAAGGCACTCCCGTATGTATCATTTCTATTAATATTTATTTTATTGAATGTAACTTGGTTAGAAGTACAATATTATCAATATATAAGATATTACGACTGGATATATTTTAGTTATAAAAGCTTATTTATATGCAACATATACGTCAACACACAACTATCATGTTATGTCACATTCAAATTGTCAATCTACTGTGCGTTAAATATTCACACACATAGACAATGATCCTTTGAAGGATTTAGTGGGCTTACGCAGGTCAAACATGTGGAAGCCTCAGGACTAATAATCCAATTTGAACGTTACGGGATGCCATACATGTTATAAATGACTAACAATGGTGATTGTTTAATCATTTTTCTTACGTAACATTCAACATAGTTAGTTTTCTTAATCCTAGATCTGCCCAGACATCTATGTGTGTTTTTAAATATATTATGTGTTAATCTATCTTTTATACATTATAGATTTATTTCCGATTCTAAAGGTTGGTTATCGTATTCATTAAAATATTTCAGTTTGTCAACATATTTTCACTTGTATTTTATTTCTAAACAGTTACTGTAAAAAATTTAACTACTTACATAGTATTAATAATAGAATGTATTGTTCTAGATTTTGACAGGTGATCGATACGTCATTGATGTAAACGGCCTATTAATTAAAAGTATTGAGGAAAGTGACGACGGAACATATACATGCAGGGCTGTTGTCATTCAAACAGGAGAACTGGCTGAAAGGAATATAAAACTCGAGGTATGGATTAAATGTCTAAAATTACATACCAGTGGCACTAGAACTTTCCATGACTCAGCGACTTTATGTATTGAAATGTATTTAAAAATAAATTTTAACTTTAATTACATTTGCCAGGTATACACAGCTCCAGAAATGGAAGAAAGAGAAACAAGAGTAGTGATTAAAGAAGGAGAGTCTGCGTCAATCACCTGCAAAGCAAGAGGAAAGCCACCACCAACTTATTCATGGATTAAAGCTTCAACACGAGAGGTAACGTTTTTTTTACAATCTTATGAGATTTCTTTAATCATTTTAAACATGATTTGGTCTTGCCCGCTTTACCTGTATGTAAATGTTTAAGTATAAACTATATTGCAATTTATTTATAGTTTTAATTAAGATGCAGGCATCAAATAGTAAAAAATAATGTAATTTTGGAAAATTAATTTTTTTTTTCAGAATTTGGGAACTGCTTCTCGGTTCAGCGTGAACGAAATTAAAGGTCTACTTACATTTGACCGCGTGGAGGCTGGTGACTACGGAAAATATATTTGCAGTGCTGTCAATCAGGCGGGTCATAACGAGACGGAAATCGAAGTAGAGGTTTTAGTTCCACCAAAAATATTTGAACTATATAACACTACGGCTGCCGAGAAAACCGAAGGCAGATTAGAATGTAAAGCCTCAGGTAGACCTGCACCCAGGATTAGCTTTAGGAAATTAAGCAGCTCTGAGCGGCTTCTAAACGGTCCTAATGATGATGGAAGGTAATCAATATTTATTTTCTAGTTTGGTCCCTAATTTAACTTCTTTAAAATCTCGATGTTGTAAAAACCCTCAAATTAGTAGTCAATGTATTATTCAAATGATGTTCATTGAATATTTAGAAGTTGTATGATTCATTGGCTACTACATTTGGCAGTGACCAAAGCAACTATAACATTTAACTATAGACAGACAAAATTAAATACAAGAAATCACATAGGAAAAATTCTATAATTTTATAATAGTTATACCAGGTGGATATAACTATTATTTTCCTCTCGAATATAAATAAATTATGCCGCGTAAGATTAGGTTACTTAACAAAGATTTTGTATGACTTTTTTATCAACGCTCTTACATACATAAATCTATTTAATTATAGCTGTATTTTTGGAATTATCTCTCGGTGTGATTTTCAATGAAACTGTCACTTATATTAACATTAATTAATATTCTTTTTAGGATCATAATCGAAACCAGTAATCGCCAAACGGGTGACCAGATGCAGTCAAGTGCGGTGATTACTATTACATCATTGAATAGAACAGACGATGGCTTATATGAATGTGTCGCTGAAAACGAAGGTAAAAAAAGAGATTGACTTCACGAAACGAATTTTTTTCAATCAAGATGATGTCTTCATTAATTTTATTTTCTGATTCTGTCTCTAAACTAGTTTTACAAGTAGATATATTTCTGTCTGTGAATTTTTGGTATGTATAGGCATAAAATTCTTTTGTATTGTTGTATGACTGATAATTTTAAATTGTATAGGGTTGTACTGAAATAACGGATTGTCCGAGGACGTTGAGGAATATGTATATTTTCAGGTGGTGAAGCAAGAAAGAACGGACATCTAACTGTTCAATTTAAGCCAACATTTGAACATATGTCGAATGTACCGATCTGGAGTTGGAATTCACAACCTGTGAACATCAGTTGCATCGCCGAAAGTATTCCCAACGCAACTATCAAATGGAAGTAAGTTTTCCCACAAGTTCATATTAGGCGTAAAAAGGAATTATGTTTGCTTCCCAGTAGACTGCAGATATTTGTATATGTAGTGTATGTATTAGCATGCTGGACTAGATAACTAATTATATTATAAGGTGAGACCTAAGAACCTAAAACAACATCAGATTGCAAAAAGATTTAATATAACGTTGGAAAGTTTAATTAATAATAAAATAGAAAAATTAAGCTTTCAGTTTTTACTTTAGTTATTTATATAACAGATAATGTTAAAATTGACATAATATTTCTAGGTTCCACGATGTCGATCTAATCGAGTCTCCACAAGTGAGAATATACGGATCGGGCCCCATTAGCTACGTCACAGTCACGCCCACCGATAGAAGCCTTTACGGCGTTTACAAATGTATAGCGACCAACTCATTGGGAGAAGCCGAGCATATCAACCATTTAAGGGAAGCTTTCCCTCCAGGCACTGTTATTCAAGTAAGATTTTATTCATGCAATTGTCTACAAGTATAAAGCAATTAAAAATTATTTTATGAAAATTTTCATATATTGCATATAAATCGTGTTTAAAAGGTACTTGTTACATCACGGGAAATGATAATTATTTGATTTTCCTTTCCGAGTTTTTCGTATTAACAGGCTAATTAACGAATTAACGGTTATTCGAATTAAATAGCTTTTAGATAATATTCGTGTTAAGAAAATATTATAATAACTTCTTTTTGGTTAAAAGTAAACTGCAATAGAGGCAAGTATGGATATAAAAACGTCTTTTAAATTAATTATTTTAATGCATTCTTATTATTCCAGGCTAAACAAGAGACTATCACAGCCACTTCCGTATCATTCAGTATAGTTGGGCCCCCAGAAGAGATGGGCCCTCCGATCCTAGCCTACACCACTCAATACAAGGAAAACGGCAACTACGATTGGAATTTAGCTATGAATAGAACGTGGTCTGCTAACTCCCCTTACATCGTTGAGAACTTGAGACCTATGTTCTCCTATGACTTTAGATTTGCGGCAGTAAATCGAGTTGGCGTTGGAAGTTGGGGCGCTCCAATCACTGTTATTATGCCTAGGAGGTTTGTGTTGTGTCGGGAATAAATTGATCTTTGAATGCAAATTCATATTTCATCACGATGTAATCATTACAGGTCTCCTCCGGAACAACCTAAGTGGAGAGAAGCAGTGAGTTCTGAATCGCTGATTCATGGAAAGTTTGCCGATAGATACGAATTGCAATGGAAAGTTCCGGCTCACAACGGTGAACCAATCGATATGTATGAAATAAGCTATTGTCCAGTAAGTGTGCTACATTTTTTGTGATTATCTTACATTCTTCTTAAGAAAATATACTGTACTGTTAATCCACTTTCGAAATTGGGCGTCAAATTAATTTACGTTTTAGGTCATGAAAGTTAGCGGTGAATGGCGCATATCGGGAGAAGCAGATTGTTTGACGGAAGAGCTAAAGTCATACGAAGCTATTAACTACGAGGTCCGAGGTCTACAGCCAGACACTAGATACAGAATGCACGTCAGAGCTCACAATATACTGGGCTACTCCTTGCCAGCCCAGCTCTACGTACAGACGGCCCTCGGTGAGTACCAAGATAACGAAATCCCTCATCGAGCTGGTTTCTACGATGTTTATACCGCACCCGATCCGAACACTTCTGCGGCGTCCACCTTCACATGTTACGTTTCAGTTTTATTTGTCACTCTAGTTAGTGTTTTGTGAGATGTGAACATTTTCATTTTCGCTTTCATCTAGTAGATAGTTTACTTCTGTAATTCTGGCTATGTTTATTGAGTACAATGTTGGAATAAGTTTGAATAAGTATTGTTATTTCTGAATCATTTTTGTATATTTTAGTTTTAAGTTTTATTCTATAACAATTGTTTGACATCTTCATCTTGCCTTAGCTTACCTGAATGCTATATTTGTGACAGTGTTTAAGGAATCGTATTTTAATTTTCTATAATTTTAACTATCATTTATATTATTGTAAAACGTAAATACTTTTGCGCTTGTGTTAATTTTCTCTAACTGACCATACGCATGGGGTTCAACTAAAACGTTTTATTAGAATTTAACCATCCCATTCCCATTGTGTTTGTTTAAAACGAAGTAGATATTTCTGTATTGGTAAGTTTCATTTTCATATTTAGAATATTATTTCAACGATGTGTTTTCAATTAGTTTTTGGTCTTCGCAGTCCTAATGTATTTACCATATTAATATTTTTTAGGTAATCCCAATGGAAGTCCTCGCAATTTCCAATGGGCTCACAGTATAATGGATACTCTTTTTGCAATATTAGTAATTAATCTCAATTGAAAGATTTTAAACTAGTGAAAATTTAAATGAGTCCAAAGATGACTGTTATTTAGATTTTTGTGATAAATTGATTTATTAAGTGTAAAATAGCTATATAGATCTTACTGTCTAATATTTTGAACAAATCGTCATTAAATGATACGATATGTGTTTACTAAAATTTATGCTTTAACTATTGGATTTGTTTCTTTTGATATATTAAATGAATTATACTGAAGTTATCAAAGGGATAATTATTCTAAACTTGTGTAGAGTAGATAGTTAATGGATAATAAATAATGCACTGCCGATTGCTAACAGTATTTACGTTTATAAAGTTGATACCTACTTAAAATTTTGCATGTTGTAGGGTAAGTCATAATGTACGAATTTTCGATGACTATTGTATTCCTTTTAATAAGACTTAGATTATCTCAATTAGTATTAAAGACAATCGTCCATCTCAAATTATGTGTGAAAATGAAGAGCGGCTTAGATAGGTTGAATTCTTCGGTGAAGGACATGGTTATGATGCAAACTGAAAATGACCAATGTGCAAAGAATAAATGTTTCCAAAATAAATGTTATACATATTTTTATTTTAAATGAAAATGAATGAATGATGATGATGAATCCATTCATTCGTTCATTTTTGTTGTTTGTTGCGTTTGCGGCATCCCAAAGCGAGTTAAATTCCCAGCAAAAAGCTGTCAAGATGCTCAAGATAAAATTACCCCTTGAATATTGTTCGATTGCAAAGTGTGTTTGTGGCCCTGACTGATGAATGGGTAAATATATTTTGTATTCATATTAATATAGTTAATATTTGCTATACAATTTATTTTGGAATGTACTAATTACCCTTCATATGTGTATTGCATGAACATGCTATTAAATTCACTTTCTTGATATCTTTCCGAAACGGCATAGCATGTACCTTCCTAACCAGCATAAAAGGTATCTTCTCTAGGATTATAATTATATAGAAATTTATTTGATTAGTCTCTCACTAGATTAGTCGTTTAGATTGTGTTAATCCAGAGTTTATTTTAGTATTTTATATCTGATCAGATTATACAGGTTAGCATGAGTGAAATAATTAAATTGTTTTATATGGTTTTAAGGTATTCGGTATTTAACTGAACTATTTTAGAGTTCTTTTTCGTTCTTTGATGTTTGTAGTTTGAATCTTTTATTGCTGTTATTAATTTTTATAATAAAACTACAAATATTGAATTCTAGTATAAGTATTTATATAGTTTAATCCAATTACTTATTATTGTGGTGATGGAATAGAAAATTGTATTTATTTTATGAATTTAGTAGCAAGATTCGCTTATAGACTCGACAGATTTGTCATGGGGTTTGAAACTTTATTTTGCGTCAAGTTCTATGGAATGTTTGCATCTTGACAACTTTTCTTTCTCGTTGTTTAATTAGGGCTCTATTTTATGCATCATTATCTTCTGCTGTCATCATCAGTTAGGTTAATTCAAACCCCATTTCATCACACAGAGAGCTTTCTCTTTCAAAAAATATAGAATTTGTTTGTCAATTCGGTGATTGGGTGCACGTTGTCTTCTTCGAAAGCACTCTGTTTAGACTTGACTGTAACCAATGAATTATTTACATCACATTTGTTACAGTCATTTAATATCACATAACATCATCAGCTTACTTGATATGATGCATAAAACTAACAATTGAGCACAGTAAAGTCTTTGGTTTTGATAAATTAAATTCTTTCAAATGTTTATAATAGACTTTGCTGTCTCTGTTCCCTTCCTGTGCGATAGTTAGTCTTAAATGATTCTATTTTAACAGGTGTCGAACGTTCAGGATTTGCACCACCTCAACTGCTTTCAAGCGGAGCCATAGTTGGAATAGCGTTGGCCGGTGTCCTGATCTGCCTTCTCATAGTGGATCTCCTCCTCTTCTGCTTCCGAAGGCAAGGTGTCATCGCAACGATCTGTGGTAAACGCGTTAAGACCCACAAGGATGACGAAACAAAATTAGGAAGGTAATGAATTTTTAGTGTTTTAAATTTCATTCATTTGATCATTTTATTACTATCATCGACATCCCTTTTTTGTTACCCTTTTCTACTTCCTCGAACTGTTTTATGATTTGACTTTCGTCCTGGTTCCCCTCTTCATAAGTGTTAGTGTCGATGAGAGATGTTTCTGCCCGCTAGTCTGTACGGTTGGCGCTTCCCGCTCCCTTATTGCAGCACGAAGCCGCGAGCCCCGCCCTCCCCCGCGCCGCTGCCGCCTCCGGTCAAGCTCGTGCCGACACCAACGTAAGGCGCTCACAATTGCATGCTTTCTCTGTGCGATTGCTACACGGATGTCACAAGTCTTGATTAATCTATTTTATTGGGCATTGTACAGTTTCAGCGCCAGCTTAGCGTTTTGCATTTGGAAATTAAACCATTAGTCGCAAGTGTACATTTTTGCTGGTTTGGTAGACATGTAGATGTTATTACAAAATCGTTGAACTAGATAATAACTTTTTAAAGTAATCTCTAGTTGGAGTTTGCTTGGAACATCTCTTACGACAGTGTTTAGTAACGTTTGCTTTTTATTTCACATAGTTTATTTTGACGATATTGTTCACCTCGCTATTTTTATTGACAGTCAATTTATATTCCTAATTATACTGATTATCAATGAAAATACTTTCTATAAATAATATGAATCGTTGACTCTAACAAATTATATTTTCATGTCCTTCACGCTGCTATTTGGTCACTCATAGTTATATTCCAACGACACCAGTGTAAGATATATTCTATTTTGTATTAACTACAGCACTTTTGTTGGCATTTGTATTGCAAAGCTAACTTGCGTATAAATATGCTTATTTATTATGTTAACATTAATTTTCAGATGTAGTCGTGTGGTTTGCGTTTCTTTAGCTTTTGTACAGGATTGTTTAGTAATATAGTGTACTTTTGCTTGTTTAGTTCTGGTAATCGCCGTAATTAGAAATATTGTACATATATTAATATTTTACTAAAATACAAATGCACTTAGATTATTTTTATTCTTAGGGATGAAAAGGAGCCGCTGAAGGAGACGGGCGACGATGCTATCAAAAGAAATTCTTCGGTAGAGTTTGACGGCCGCAGAGTTTACGCTACAAGTGGAGGACCTATTATCGGAAAAAATTCGGCGGTTTAAAGAGAAAATTACTATTCGTAAATGAGTAGCTATTTTGTTGTACTAAATCAAATATTTGCAGCGCTTAGAGCCTGAAACTTGCCTGAAATAAAACACAATTTTATACTTTACACAACTTGTACTGTGGTTTCTTACTTATACATTCGTGGGTTTTGACAGCACGCAATATATTTCAGATGCGGTAAAGATAAAATTTGTTTTCGATATTGGTACAAGATTATGGTTCGGATATGGAAAATGAGATTGTTAGCGAGATGCTTGTGTATTTGTGATGAGCGCGACCAGTATTTATAACTGCCAAAAGACGAATTATTGTATTTGTTATGGTAGCTTTTTGATTATGTTACAACTTTGAGATTAGGCACTGACGTTTTATCGTAGGAGGATATTTTTCTACTTTTAATACTCTAACACGTAATAATAAAACAGATTTAGACACGATTTTATATAATTATTTTGTACTTATTAAATCGCTCCGAAGGTACAAAATGTGCCTTTTACGGTTTACCTACATATGTATAAGGTAATGCGTAGATGGATTCATATGTAAATAATTATAAGTCTTAGAATGTAAGTTTTTTTTAATGTTTGGCTATGCTGAAATATGTAATCCTTATACCAGTGACCTTTTGCTTATTTATTTAATCCCTAGAGGGTTAATCACAAAATATATTTATAAGTCATGCATTTAATGTACTTTAAGATGTGTAAATATTTAGCAATAGTGTTATGTAAATATTATGTGTACACACACTGTTAATTCTTTAATTTTTCAATATCATAGTTTCCCAATTATTATCTTAGATATAGACGTGGGTATTAATTGTCTTAAACGTGTTTTGTTAAGTAGGTTATTCACTTTTCATTCTTCATATACATAGAACGAATTAATTTTAAACTCACTTTACTGATAATAACATCTTAGTTATATTATTGCTCTCTTTTACATAAATCAGTAGATTTAAAAGTATATTCTAAGTTTTAGTATCTGGCGCGCTTTAACTGTGTGATCATTACTAAAGTTACGCGAAAGGCAAGTACAATGACACTTGGTAACAGATTTAAGTATATAATCACATATATAAGTGGCGTAGTCTTTTTAATTTTAGTCCTTGAATGATTTTTACATTGGATTTAGTCTCCAATTTTGCTTTTTTTAAAGCTCAATATATTCCATATGCCATGTTATTGGTTAATGTTTATAAAGTTTGTTGTTGTCTTGTATCGCTCTTTAGACGGTAGTACATGTCTGCGACTTGGTCAGCAAGGAAATCTACAACAGACAATCTGTTTCCACAGGTTTCTATCCAGTGCCACTCTTATAACAGTGTATATTTTTGAGGACGATGAGTCTTTCACATGATCGGACCATCTGGTTGGTGAACGGCCTTGTGATCTGTTGCCATCTGTCTTACCAACCACGATTAGCTTCTCCAAGTTCTCATCGCATATACAATGTGTACCCATATGCGATGCGATGTCTTGGTTTAGAGGGCAATAAAACACTGCCGTCTGCCGTCTTTATTAGGTACTACTCAAATAATATGATTGCTGGTTCATACATTACTTAGTCACTTTAAGTTATAACAATACTATGTATTGTCAGCTCTTAGAATATACATATATATTTATAAAAGCAGGCGCCGTTGCAATTTTACTTCAAAATGTAGTAATTATCTAGATTATGAATATCACGTAATTTGTCTGCATTGGTCAACATTGATCAGGCTATCGCTATCTGTGGTAAGATCGCATCACATTATCTATGCACCCGTCCTAAACTGGCGGTAAGGTGCCGAGATAAAGTGATCGAAGTGTAGGTATCTAATATATTACAAAAATATGGAGCTTTTAAACTTAAAATGTATTGTCTTTAGAAAAGTCAAACAAATGGAAGAGCTACTAAAATAGACATTTCGGTTGCTAAGCGTAGTCTTGATATTTAGTGGCTCTTATATTTGAGTGGCCTTATGTTGGGCTAAATTCATCAAGGGCTTCATAGTATCTAAGATTTGTGTAAGCGGCTTTTTGTAAGACGTTATACGTGAAGCATTTTTATAAAATAAATGTATTTCAAACTGTTCTCTGCTTTTATTTAGGACATTGATAGAATCAAATTAT
Source organism: Pieris rapae (assembly GCF_905147795.1). NCBI lineage: Eukaryota > Metazoa > Arthropoda > Insecta > Lepidoptera > Pieridae > Pieris > Pieris rapae. The sequence continues at coordinate 10,090,137 of NC_059521.1, read as the reverse complement.
TCACTGCACCTAAATAATGGGCTATGAGCCCTCTATAATTTAAATACTTACTCTATTATAGTTACACGTTAGTTTTGACTCTAAATATACAGTGGCATCATCATGGGATACGTACAACTCAACACAATCTCAGACTACATATGTATCAAAAGCTATAACGACTTGCGCGATGATTGTCTTTTTTTAAGCGATAGGCTCACTTGATTCCGCCGCCCATGGACAGTCAAATTGCCAGAAGCCTGGCATATATTGTGTTGCCAGCCTTTTGAGAATTGGTACGCTCTTATCTTGAAGGAAGTCGAATTGGTTCGGAAATACTTAAGGGGGCAGCTGGTTCCACATAGTGATGGTGCGAGGCAAAGCTGCCTTGTAAGCTGTTGTGGAAAGACAGACTTCGAGTTGAGACGGATGGAGTTTTGTATGCCTTGACGTCAAATGTACAGAAATATTCGGCCAACACCTGTACAGGGTTGACTATGGATCTAAGGTACCTTTACACCACGCAATAAAAATTCGTTAATGTTTCGTGCATTTATTTTTATTAACCACGGACTTAGGGAAGGGTAGAAAAGCTTAATTTATCCTTGTTAGTGATACAAAGCGAGACATCACAATGCACGCTTTTTAATCGCGGCTCCTATTACATTGTAATCTGCACTAAGGGTTGCGCGTGAGCAGACGGGACCCGTATTTGTAGCAATATCCTAAATGTTACACAACACTTACCGACTTTAAAGTTTAGTGATGTGAAATTTATACAATCGATAACTTTAACATTTGGTACGTCTATTAGTATTCAATATCCTGAGTCTTTACCACCCAAAACAGGCCAAGATGCCTAATTAAATACCTACCTGGTACTTCTTTAAAAATCGTGAGAAAATTTAATTTATCTTTAAAATAAATAATTATAACTTTCACCTTTTACCGATAATCGTAATAAGTGCAATTCTTTTGTCTTAAAGAGAAAGTTAGATTACTATCGGCGGACCAGAGAACATTTTATAAGTTGTAACAATAAAAACTTAGTTGGTTTAAAAATTACGCCTTAAATTATAAACTGATTTGATCTACTTACACAATAGTAACTATGCACCAATATGTCGTTTTTTCACAACTGTGTCCGTTAAAAATTCGAAAGAAACAGACTGGTTATGAAAAAAAAAAACGATTTGTGATTATACGTTACAAATTAGTTTGGCAATTTGTTTACCTGTTTGAAATGTACCTGTTTTGTTATAAGGTAATGTATTTATTTGTAGACAAAAAGAAAACGGCTGGGTGGCATTATATATCGTCTTTTAACGATTTAAACAATTCAATATTTATTCATAATGCAATGTCGGGGGTCATAAGGGGACTTAAAATACAATAATTAGTTTTATACACAATATAGTTAAATGAATAAGACACAACTGCCACTATAGAGTATTCTGCCGATTACTGACTACAGGGATTCTGTAATTATAACTGGAAAGGTAAACAATGTATACAATTAAGACTAAAACAAAGTCTTTATGTTTAACAAATTTATTAATTTACAAATATGTTTAGGGGTATTACAAAATTATCGATATATTGCTAAGCAACACTATTAGGCGTCACGCGTAACGCTGGTATAGTTCGTTGCGGTTTAATACATTTGAGGTTCACACAATGACACACCCCGCTGAAGATAATTTATGTATTGTCCTTAACTATAGGGGCACTGTGATATATCTAGTAAGATAAATGGACGTGCTTAAACAATTTGCCAACGCAGATTTTGTTTTACTTTCATGGATTGACAGTGCAATAGACGAATAATACACTATGATAATACTCAATCTGCTAAAAAGTAGTGTTGGACTTGTGACTTCAGCGTGGACTCTCAACCCTGAGGTCGTAGGTTCGAACCCTGGTGGACCAATGGACTGTATGTCACAAGAGGCTGATCACCTTGCCTATTAAATTGACAAATTATAATGAAATAGATACAGAAATCTGATGCTCAGACCTAATGATTTATTTTAATACGAATAATCTCTAAAGTATAGTATACTCATCTCATGTATATAATGTTAATGAGAATAAATTAAAACTCTTTAGAACCCTGTGAACTGAACCAACATAATACTTTTAGAACATTCGCAACTGATTCAACTGACTCCCCACATGAAGTTGTTATTGGTTATCGAGCGCAACAATTAGGGCAAGCCACGCGCAGGAGCTTACTTCCCTTCAAATAATTACCTCGGCAGCAGATGATACGGATTACTTATAAAAGTAAAATGTGGGCCTTATTGAAATTTGCTAAGCCGAAATTAGTTGTTGCATGTTTATAATTTGTTTACGAAATATTGTATGAAATGATGAAGGCTTTAAATTAAATCAGATTTAGACAACACTTAGTTAACCCTGACTTCGTGTATTGGTCTCACCAATGGGTTTTTATCACGCTTGACGCTTGCTTGTGCGGTGAGGAAACCAGTATTTTATTTAACAAGAGCTTTAGATCCAAAAAACGACGGAGTATGTCAAATACGAGGCTTTGTTTTACTCGTAATCTAAAAGTTAAACCTTTATAAAATATATATCATCATTATATACATAACTCGACGTTTGGAGTGCTTTGCTGCTTTTATTTAGGTAATTTCCATTTCCGATTACAAGGTAATGTGCGCGTTATTTAAGTATATTTTATTTATTTGTTGAAGTGTACCACATCATACACAATACAATATTTACAGTATATCTTTCTAGCTATATTTTTATAATATTCATAAGAAATAAATTCTTCAACTAAAACAATGTTTTGGTGTTTAAACACTGTTATATTAACACAAGAGTTTTAAGGATAAATATCTTTTTTGTCTTATACTACAGAAATGGTGGAATACCTATCTTTTAAGTTTTATTATAACATGTTCAACATTTCAAATGATTGTACAAAAATATTGCACTAAATACTCACATAATGTTGAGAAGGTATCCCTACAATGTTATATCAGTCTTCTGCAGTTATTGACTAAAAGCAAAGTGTTATCCATCAATGTGTCAAAATCCCATCTGAGGGTGTTACAAAAGATGCAAAATATAATAAATATTGCACCCGTTTGAGTAATGGCGTAAAGTATTGTAAATTTCACGGATGATAGATAGCTAGTAGTATCACAATATTTAGAAATTGTTAGTAAATAAATAAAATTAGACAAAGATGATTAAAGATGTTTTGAAGAATTATATACATTACTAGCGGATCCGACAGACGTTGTCCTGTCTACACGTCTTTAATTTCAAAATTTCAATTTTTAATAAGCCATTTTGATGAAAATTATAATTCAAATGTTATGACAATATCTAACGATCCAGCACATGGTCACACACGATATAACACAATGATAAATTTCGGGACAGACTAAAATTAAAATTCGAATATTATTTAAAATTTGACACTGCGATGGTAGCGCCGTCTGTCGGATCCAATGTAAAACATTCCAAAATCAACAACAACTAATAAATTGAAAATTAATTAAAAAAAACATTGTCCAGCGGACAAAATTGTGAATCTAAACCATTCCCAGATCCCCTTGAACACAGACAAAAAATTTCGTCTAAATCGGTCTAGTCGTTTAGGAGGAGTTCAGTCACATACACACGCACACAAGAAATATATATATTAAGATATACGTGGTGCGCAATGTATTTTTATGGTTATTGATATAATTTGTGTGTTATTCTTCAAATGAGCTTTCAGAATTTCGTTCTTCAATAAAAGGATCTGGAAATGTTCCGAAAGAAAAAATGGAGAAGTGATATTATGCAAATCCCTGTCTTGCTTTGACGATCTCAATTCTCAATACCCTAACCGTGTTTTTCTTGCTTTTTTCCACGGATAGAGAGAACTTTTTGAAACATGTATATATTGAAGTATGTGTTTATTGGGCAGCCTTTCCTTAGTCCTAATACCATAACCAAACTATAAATGAATGTAGCTATACCTAAGCAAACAAAGGGCAGAGGATTATGACATTGTCATAATTGACATATATTTAGTAAACCCCTTGTTTCATGTTGATGCATTTTGATTAAGGGTTCTTAATCCTTAAAGCCTCGCGTAGGTTGAATACTAAATTTATCCTGAAATTAGATTTGGAGTAGGATTTTCGGACCTTGTGTTAGCGATGTAAATGTGCTCGCATTTAGCTGAAAGGTTTTGGATTGAAAATTTCGTATTGTGCATTTGGTGTTACACAAATAATGAGGTTAAAATTTTTTACAGCGACGCTATTCTCGCCTCAGCTATTCATTGGTTCTACGTTTTACATGTAACATTTTAAGGTAATTCCTGTGTGTCTGTTAAAGCAATAACCTCAGTATTAGAAAAATTGTCATCTGTTAAAAGCGTAGTCTACGTTCCAGACAAGAATTTACAAAATATACATACTTAAGATCTTTCTGATTTCGCTTTTTATCTCATGTTTCAGTCTTCTTGTTTCACAAAGTTGAAATCACTCACTATTGAACTATAATTACTCGTTATTTTTAGGAGCTTTGTCGACCTAGTGAACGTCTCTAGGATAACGGCATGTTTTAGATGAGATGACGTGTGTCAGCCACAGAACGTTTATCACATATTACAGCATTAAAATACATAATGGAGGAACCAGTAATGATATATTTTAATAATGTGACAATGTAGTTATAAAATAATATATGAATATAATTTGATGAAATGTCATATGATTATACCTTTTATTTATGTAAGATATATTTGCACGCATGTATGGCACAATATTTATCACTATAATATTTTTGTACCATATTCTTGCAAATAAATTATTATTAAAATAAAAAAATAAAAATATTGTTCGTATAATCATCTGTTGTATTCGAAACAAGAGCTCAGTTAAAAGCAATGGGAAATATCTACAGTAATACCATTACAGGTATATATTTAGTACATTGCCGATCGTGGATAATGGTATTAGCTAAAAGGTTAGCAACCTTATTGTATTTATCCCCGACGCTTTATCGTTTGTGTTTCTTCTGTACCTTTGCTTAAATTACTTTGTATCTAATATCAAATAAATATATAAACTCATGAGGTCGTTTGTATTTATCCTTCAAATCTGCTATATATAGCCATATGCTAACTATTTATTTATATATTACAATACTTATTTTTTTATTAACAATTGTTAAAAAAACACAAAACAACAGAGTATAATAAAGCAAAAGTAGGGAATTGTAGACTTGAAACTTCTCGAAGCTTCTAATACATTTTATTTTCCAATTCATGAGAACAGGGCTTTTTATAATTAGAGTGGTTATTAAGGATACAGGTAAAATTAAATCTTATCTATATAGTAATAATATAGATTCAGAATAGTGACGGCTTTAGCGTCTGATGCCCAGACCAAAAAACCTGATTTATTTGATTTACTAAGCTTTCATCATAATCAATCAAAATTAGACTGAAAATTTGTCTAAGACAAATTTTCGATTCTGTTGCTAATTAATAAGTCTGATATTGTTACTTTTTCTAGAAATAAAGTCAATTTTTTTAATTAGTTCTTATAAGCCTATGTGCCCATTTTGTGTTTAGTGGGCGTTGTGCGTTCCAAATTTAAATTTCGACACCTATTGGGGTACTAAACCTTTGTTTATTTTATAGCTCTAAAAACCATTTGGACACAGAGCAGATGGTCAAGCGACAAAAGTTATTGATACTTTTCCAAACCCAACTAATACCCGTATAGTAACAGATGTTCTGTGGCTATTTGAATTTGGGTGTTAATTTGATTTATTTTGAGGTCAGATATATTGTTTGTAGCAGGTATATATCACGATTATTAATCTATATGTAGTAGTAACAATTATATTTATTTTTAATATTAATTTGGTCTTTCAAAACATATCAAGACGTCGGACTGTCAAACCCTGAATCTTGCATTCTGCTTGAACTTTAATTGATTTTATTTCCATACAGATGAATTCCTACATTTAATTGTAGATAGTTTGGGGGTTTATCACCTATGTATTACAATGATCTATGGCACGGATATAGAATAGTGTCTACCACAAACACGTTAAAAGAAGTAGCAGCGCGTCTTCATCAACAATGCTCAATCAATGGTTATGTTTATAATCAATTTTTGGTTGAAATAATTTAAAAATAATTAACATACAAACTGTCCCTTTCATATTGACACAAACACTCCATAATCTTCTTCATAAAACGTTAGATTACAACGAAGTTTCTAAAGCATTTTCATCTTATAAAAGTGTAATCTCAAAGCCGGTAATAAAACAGGGACATCTCCATGGAATAGAGGCTCGCCCGCCTTTGGGACGCTGTGATGTGGTCACGTACGGGCTTTTACTATTTAGCCAGGGAGCTTTGTAAGAACCTGAAATTGAATTGTTCATAGTTGACAGACGTGGACAATTGTAGCCGAAAATAACAATTTAAGTCTTAGAATTTTACCCTTTACCGACATATTTTTTTAATTACATCTGTCTTTTTCCCTCACATCTTCTACGTACTACATAAAACAGAAACATAAGCAGTGTCACCGTTTTTAATAAATGGTTCTTTCTATTAACACTTGCTTGAAGGAATACATCGCGATAAACGTATCTTGACCAGAAAATCGTCTGCGTGTCAGCCATCTGTGGCCGGATATCCTAGAATGAAAAAATACTAATGAATGTATCAATGTGACGTTTATGAGAAACTTTGAAACCTCTCTCGATAACACGACACTACGAGTGAAATTACAATTTCTATAAAACATTAAGTGACACCGCCGCCCAAGGACACTTTCAATGCCAGTGGGCACGCGAGTGCGTTGCCGGCATTTTAAGAATTGATACGCTCTTTTCTTGGGCGAAAACACTTAGTGAGCAGCTCCACGTAGTCGTACAAGAGCTATTAAATGTTTATGACTAAACCTCCATTACAGCAATCGTAATTCAAATTAATTTAATAATAACAAACATGACAGTTTTTTTAATAGTTCGTGGAGTCCTTATATATAAAGAAAATACTGTACGTATGGACCCCTTATTAAATCAAATAAATAGTATTGCTACAATAGAAACTTGTTCTATTATACATGAAAAGCTAGTCTATTTACGAGGATCTCTGAAACGTCTCTAAATGATGATAAAATGCCGTCCTTATCCCTGGCCATTTTCTCATAACCGAAAATTCTTTAACGTTTGTGCGATTTTCTTATGAATAAATGTTGTATTCTTATAAGGAAGAAAAAGGAATGGAGTAAAAAGTAATTTTTTTCAAGTCCTCAATTCAAGTTTATAAATAAATTTTGGTCTGGGCCTCAGATTAAAAGAGTAGCGGAGAGTTTACTGCCAGTTCTTCTCTTGCATTCTTCGCCCTTGATTTGAGTACTGGCACTAAATGTAAAGAAGTAGTTTGCAGTGTGCATGAACCTTTATTTCCATTTTGACATACATAATTTTCATCACTGTTTATAGAAATTGATTGAAGAAGAGGATTGGTATCGCAAGAATATGTATATTTTCTTGCGATATTAATATAAGAAAAACAAGTAATTAAGAGATAGACTTTTGAACACAACTGTATAAAATAATTTTTTCCTTCATAACCAAAAACGAATACAAACGAAAGGTATTCAAAAACCAACCATTATTTAACCAATTAACTTTGTACTTTTACAATCTTAGTGCGTCGATATAACTCACCCCTTTATAAGGCATTGTAAAGTTTTATGATATACTAAGAGCAGTTATTGTTATAACCAAGTTGACCCACCGTAACCCGACGTAAAACTTTATAATTTAATTATAACACCCAAAGGTGTCGTTAGGTTTGTGCCCGCAACCCCCACTTTACACATAGTGCAAACGGTAAAGTGTGTGTATCCGACACAACTGTATGTGTATCTCTGTTCTTCCTGAGCAAATCACGATAAAACTTATACATTTAGGGGGAAACAAAACAAGAAGTTTTGGATGTACCAGACCTGTAGTATTTAGATAAAGGTATATTTTATAGCAGTAATAAAGTATATTTTAAATAATATAGCGATCGTGGCTGATGATTTGGAGTGATACACAAGAATTCAAGTGTGGCTTTGAAACTAACGAAAACATTATATGAATTATATTAGATGTTTATATCGAAAAAGGCGATGCCAACATTGCATTTAAGATTGAATTCCCAACCTTTCAACTAAATTTAAATTGTGGGGGTACACACTCTTGTATTTTGTCTCTCCTTTCCGAAGAACGCGTTGTGGCCAAAACTCACTGATATCCAGATTGAGCATTCTGATTACGAGCTAGAACTGGATTTTCAAATAGTATTGTCTTTTATTAATATAACTTTTACACATTTAAAGAAGACACTTTCTCACGCGAAACGAAGGATAAAAAAATTTAAAATTATGAAAATAATTATAGGTTTACATATTCAATCCATTAAATAAAGTTTTCTTTAAATGGATTTCCATAGTTGCTCCACTCATACATTGAAATCAACTTTCCTTTAGTTTTATAATGGATTTAAAAAAAAAATCGATATTTATTAAAAAAATAGCTATCTATGTCTGTAAGAGCTGGTCACATTAAGCCTCTTTTCACCTGTATTTTAATTTTTCTCCAATAAATGGTTCACTTATAAACGTAGCTACTGAACGACTTATAAAAGTCTCTTACAACAAATTTCTTTATTTTTTTGTTAGATCCATTTACAACAAGGCCATAAATGCACAATAAAACAGATAACATTACAAAAATTAAATCAACAATTTCAACGTCATACACTCCGTCGATTCCTTAATAAAAGCCACGAGTTTTGTTGAAATTGAATCTTGGAAATGTTAAGAAATTCTCTTATTCTGAGTAAATTCTCTAATTCTAAGTAAACTAGTTAGTACAGTTCGCGGTCCGTTTGTTTGCCAGCGCTCACCGCTTTAAGCGCTCTTTTAAATTTAATTTTGCCTCAGACGAGATTCAAAAAGACAATTTTCCGAAGAGGGATTTAAATTCCTAAGTCGGTGTATTTATTTGACATCTTTAATTTAAGAAATATATAATTTTCCACTGAAAATAAAGAATTTGGTACTACATTATTTTCCTTGTTTACGAATAATCCTCAAAATATCGATATAACTCCTTAATCCATATCTATAACAGTTTAGCGTCTATAAACATATGTGAACATAAAGAACAAAAATAAACAGTGGCCATAAACCCCTGGTGAACCTAGTTTCCAGCTCTTGATCATCTTCTTGCAAGGTAAAGTTATACCCTTTGTGTCTCACACAAGACGTTGTTCTTCTTCGTACCACCGCAACAGTAGTTAGCCGGGATACGAACGCACAACCCCAAGGTCAAAAGTAAGACCTACTTCCTACTAAAGTGCCTGTGTATATATTGTCTTAAAACCATTCATGTATTTAAATTTATATCGAATATCGACCTAATACTGTTTAACTTTATCGCCTAATTTTAATTTTAATTTAAATCATAATTAAATATAACATAATAATTGTCATTCGTATAAGTCGCTTTGTACGAACAAGTTTTGTTTCCAAGTATTAAGATAACATGAGAATAGGCGACGTCGTCGTCTCCCCTAATTACTAAAGTTAGCGCAAACTTTGCCGCTACTATTGAAGAAAAAGTTTTAAGAATACGACTTTAGCTAATATAAGATGCCTGTTCTAAACAGTACATATGTCCATGCTAATAATAAAATAGAAGCGAGGAAATGCACCACAGGAACTGAGCTTTTTAAATTTATTTTCTATTTACCCAATTTAATTATTATTACTATTAAGTAGGTTAAGAATATTGTCAGTACCCAATATTTGTTTGTTAACTAAGGGCTTCTTTTTTTTATTAAAAACAATACATAAGTTTTTTGTTTTGTGTAAAGTCCTATCCACTTTAATGGTGCACAGACATATTTTCGTGTGATTACTGCTAATAATTCCTCTTAAAGCTAATGGGAAATCTGTGAGCTAGCGTTATTTGCACATGAACACACAATCTCAGGATTGAGGATTTAATGTCTTACAGCTAATTCATAAATCGTTCTCCTCGTCCATTCTACGCGCTTAATTTGAGAACCGGCAGTAAATGTAAAATTTGAAGCATTTAATATTAAGTAAGTTAAGTATTTTTTATAAACGTTCATAAGTGAACATTGTTACCTAAATAAATAATTTTTTTTCTATTTAAATACAAAAACGTTTTGTGCCATCTTTGAACCAACTAAAATTTTCTTAATTTCTTACCTTACCTTGATACTTCGAAGCATCTCTACAAAACTCTTGCTTAAATAAATTTCGATTAAAGAATTTCCTTATTGTTTGGAGAACAATTTGCGAATTAAAAGCAATTCCATTAACCTGTGAAGTCCGATATAAATAATTAGAAGGATAAATTATAGGAATGCCTTCATCTAATGGTCGAATACACTTTCGGCAAGGCTTCGCAGCTGAGACCCAAACTTAGCTAAGTACCTGGGGGACAGGCTACCGACCATAAATGATACTTCATAACCCCCGTGAACGTTTAAATTTAAGTAATATATTTCCACTCTAATGTTTCACTTCAATGCTTGTGTTTCCAGTTTCTAGGACCTTGTATGAAAAAGACGTGGATTAGCGTTAAATAACATCACACATCCGTATAGCCAGGAAATCCTCGACTCGATTCCCGACCAACAATAATTGATTCGAGACATAGAGGCTGAACACCACATAAATAAAACGTGAAAAACACTGAGATAACTGTTATTAAATTAATAAAAGTAATTTTGAGTGTTAAAGTTGAGTTATTTATTAATTGACTTTCGTTATTTGATATATTTAAAATATTGTTTTCCAAACCGCCATTGATATCCCAGAAAAAAGAACTAATTTGAAGATTAAATGCACGGGATTTGTACGTAAGTAATATATTATTTGTATATGTAACAATTCCTGTTAAACTTATTTCATGAATCATTAGTCATTTAAACGTCATTAAAATGAGAAATCAGTTAGAGTTAAGTTAGAGCTCAATTACAATTTTAACTCAATTTGAAAATTCCAGTTAAACCAATTACGGCGAAATCAATGTTAGTTGGTTGTTATGTCTACAAGAATTAATTAAGTTAGGCAGTTCTAGACTAAAATATTTGATTGGAACTCCATTCTGTTTCATAGTTCTAAGATCTATTCGAGATATTATTCCTGTGTAAAGTTCCTGTTAAAACTGCTAACAAAAAGTTCTAATTGTGACCTATTAGAACTTTTTGTTAGCAGTTTTCATATACAAACTTTTAACTAAACAATTTTTACTTTGGCACTGGGGTCTTAAGTCATGAACTATAGTTAAAAATTCTAAGACATCCTTAGACCTAGCTAGTGGGATAATCTTAATAAAAGGAAGAAAAGCTTAGACAGAATTAGAGTTAGGATTTATTATTTACCCAAATATTTTTTACCCGAAGCTTATTATACACATTATTTATTAGGCTGTACTCTTTAAATTACCATTAACAATCTTATAACTAATAGTCAATATATTTCGTTCATTAACTAAAAAATACTGTGTAGAATTCATGTTTAAATATACATCAAAGACAATAAGGAACCAACAATCCTAGTTAATCCAGTTTTGCGAGTCAAAAAACGCTTCAACCACTTCACATACAATTCATAATCGTGATGTTTGACTCCCCTATGTAAAATCCATTGCTTTATTGACATATAATCCCACTAACCACAAAGTCTCGAATCTCCTCTCAACACTGTACATAAGTTTCAGCTAATAGACACTTGTGTACCACCGTAAACTTAGTCCAAACGTAGACAACTAAATTTAGGAACATCGTTTGTTTAAGGTAGAGCAACTTTGAACACTTATCCATTAAAAGATGATATCGTCGGTCGGTGCGGGAAATAGACTTCAGAACGCCTAATGGAAACCATAGCGATGCATACATTTGAGATTGCCTTTAGTAATAGCGCAGGATATAATAATTAGCAGGATTATACTTCGCGGTTTAGAAAATGTATGTTAAGGTATATAGAATATATGTTAAGGTATATTAAAGTGATTCGATCAGATAGACGAAGCCCCAAAAATAACAAATTTATTTCTTGATATTATCAGACAGACTAGTAATGGCTGACTGACTATACAATTAATTGATATTAGTTAAAAAAGCTGTATTGGGGCGATAGCCCACACATATCACCACTCAAACAGTAGCAGAAAGTTTGATACATTTTCCTATTTGTTTATGTATAACAATGCAAAAGCGTGATGGAGAGTATATTGCCAGTTCTACACCCTTTTTTATTTATTTATTTATTTATTTATTAACACTTCGTTGCATTACATAAAAGGTAAAAAAAGATACTCCTTTATTTGAGAATTAGAAGTTTTAGTGCACATAGTGTAAATATTATGTGATATTTTATGTTTTTAATATCAATGATCAATTTTATGTCCTTCATTATTATATTTTCTGCCTGTATTATTAAAACCAAAACGAATTTTAAACTTCATATCAGGCGCTTATATTTAAAATAATTTAATTTTAATGAATATTTAACGTTACTCAAACTATCAGAATCAGTCCAGAAAATAAACGGATTGTTCGTTACTGAAAAATAAGCATTTTTGTTCAGACATAGTCAAAAAAGCAATAAAATTCTCCATTAAAATGAAACAGCTTAGGTAATTCGTATGAAATGCTCGTAATAAAATTATATTTCGAGGCGCAATATTTAATTTTATGGAGTGGAAAACGAGAGGGTAGGACAGGACAATGGTATGATTTGTTACGGTGACAGATAATATCTAAGAAAAATCTCCATCCATGTCGCTAAGAAAATATTCATTTATTTTTTGTTCGTTTCATTATTCGAGGGTACTTTATTAGCTTGGTTTACGAGGTTTAACATTTAAGTGCGTTTGTTTGTTGAAATCTAATAAAAGTGATTCATTTTAAAAAAAAATTGGTTTTTTAAATTTTTGCACAAAATTTCTGATTTGTGACCACTGCTTTGGGCATATGATTTGTGCCTTGAAACTATGACAAGTAGTGGGGTTTGATGATGCTGGAGGCAGTTCAGGAACTTCCTTTCAAGTGATGCATGCTCGCGTAGTAGCTTTCCCAAGCATTCCTCACTTCACTCCACGGTGTAATTCATATAATTTTCACAGGATTAAGAGTCCTAATCATAGCAACTAAATCGGACAAGTATGACTCAAAATAATTTTGACTGTAAACTCAATAATAGATTCTTCGTCCCCGTTTCATATCATGCATGTGTATTGTATATGATAGAAAGTATTTAAAAGTAATCAATTCAATACATGTGTAAAATATAAAAATGTATGCGAATTTTCTTTTGAAACCAATAAATGTGCTGTTTACATATTGTAACTAATAGATATGGAATATAAATACTGTCGTAAATATAATACTTTTATTGTAATTTCACTGCTTAATGACTTATGGCTTATTATTATGGGGTCATGCTGCTGATATCGAAACTATTTTCATCCTGCAGAAGATGGCTATTCGTGCAATCTATAATTTAAAATGTTCCCTACATTATTCCCATAATCTGAGAGATATAACAATGTAATTAATATATTCTCCCTCGCGATATATTTATGAAAACATTATGTATGTATACAAAAATAGTGATAAGTATACTAGAATAGAACATACGCACAATGCCAATACTCGGAACAAACGCAGGCTGCAATTTCCCCGTACAAGACTGTCTAAAGTTAGTAATTCTTTTTTAGGAAAAGGGATTCTCTTCTTTAATAAAATCCCAGAGGCTCTTTTATCTCTGCCTTTTAATAAATTTAAGAAATGTATAAAAGTAAAGCTGTGTAAAAAGGTTACTATAAAGTTAACGATTATCTAGTTGATAAAAGGGCCTGGGACTACTGTTAGGCAGGTTTCTTCTAATTAATTTGCGATATCTGTTTTAAAATAAGTGTTGTTTGATGATTTGCCATTTTAAAAGAGTGTGGAGAGTTTTTTACGCTGGCTTTTTCTCTCGGCCTACACCCTCTGTCTTCTTTGCCAATGCTTAGGGATGCCTACAGACTCAAATTTAATGGCGTGGAATAAGTGATACCTGTATTATATATATCAAATGAACATATTTTATTTTAAAAATACTAGAAAGTAAAATGACACTCACTTTAGTTAAATGAAAATGACCCCTGCATTTAGGATACAGATATGAATTCAAAGAAGCGGGGTCCTCATTACTATAAAGGGCTTAGTTTTATGAAACGTAGATTTTGAAATGTACTAAATTGGTATGAAATTTAACCGTATAGCGGGAATATACTTGAAGTATAAATGTATTCTTCGATATTCGGCGTGTATTTAATTATTGCTATTAATAATGTTATGTTTTAACCTTGAATATTATTCCGTATTACACAAAAAAATAGTAATCCATTCTTAATAACACTAACTAACGTATCAATATGTGTTATGATAAGCAATTTTAAATACATAATAATACTAAGTAAGCCGAAAAAATAGTCATTTTGATGAGGAATATTTTCAAGTATTATTGACACTTTGTGTCACTCAATACTTCGTTAGCAGACAATGCGTAATTTGGTAGTTTTACCAAGGCTATTTAGCCTGTTAATAAATCCGTATCTGTTTCAACCCTCGAGGTGTGAGCTCTTTTGTTGTCAATTAATTAATTATCTACCGATAGCGGATTCCCGACGAAAGTTATTACTAATATTAATGGACTTTCATTTAGACAGATTGATTACTGTTGTACATCGACAGTATTTATTCCAGTGTTCTGATTTCTACTTACATCTACATTTTTAAAGTTCTATCTCAAAAACCAATATTACAAAAACAGAAAATTAGGCGGTTTGCAAGGGATTAAGTTGCCTTCTTTTTGGGCTGTGTTATAACATTCATACATTTAAGAATCATGACATATATGAATGAATAGCGTCCAGGTACTGCTGAGATAATCCTATGTAGAAAATAGACTGCTTGAAAAAAGTTGTAAATAATTGCTCTGGGATAATATTGTATAATGGAACGGGTGTAAGAATTTTTAAGATTGGTCCTGTAGTTTTATAATTTTATTCGTTACCAATCATACATAAATACATACGTTTTCTCTTTACATTATTAGCAAATATTACAAAAATATATATTCCATAAATTCTTAAATTCTACTATTATATTTTTGTGGAATAATACAAGTTATAAATGCCCTTTAGATAAAAAGTTCTCTCGTCTAAAGCATCATGTAATCGAAGGTTTACGGGATATCAGCATTAGAACTTTTCCGTCCTTTGGGAAAACCTTCCTTTGTTTATATAACATTTGTATGAGCTTAAATATATATTATTGGTTTTACATTTAGACGGCTTCCCTCTCAATTGTACTTCAACTCACTCTAGAGAATATTAATGGGGCCTTAAAGTAATGTTATTCTAATTAAGCTCTTAATGTCACTTATGTTATTTTTATCAGTTATTTTAAGGTTTACGTTGAGAATATTTGACACAATATTACAAGAGCATTTAATTTTTTTTAACCTTTTTTAGGAGCTAATAACAGAAATATTGTAATAAAAAGGAATTAATATATTTGAACTTCATTACCAACCAGTTCTTTTTGTTTAAAATCGATTCTGTGATAAGCTTAGTGTCTTTCCTTCAGTAATCAATATTAATAGAAAGTTGGGACCAATAAAGCTTACACAAGCTGTAACCGAGGTGAACGACCCCGCCCCATGGGACCAGCTGATGTTATTGACAACCATGTTGTTTCTTTTATTCTCTCCATAGGGGAAGACAAAGATTCGTGTACAGGTGTGTTTATAGAAGTGCATTCAAAGATATCAATATTATGCTTTTAATTATTGACCAATTATATAAAGATGCTTTTTCAGTGAAGATTATATGTAAAGATAATTCCGTTCATCTTACTTAAGGACCGAACATGTAACGAGGTTTTATTGCGTTTTAATTATTTCTGTGTATAACCTTTGATAAAGGTCAAAGGTGATTTTTGAATCCTTGATTTTGCGCTAAATACGAGCGCATTTCATAGGAAAGTACACACGTTCTTTATTTATATTCTATAGAAAGAGCCAAAATAAGGTTTAATAAGAAATATACGAGGTAATCTATTTGATAATTTAAAAAGCTTTAGCAATCTTTATCTTTTATTCAATTTAATGTTAAGCTCATCCCGGAACGATTCCAAAGGGATTCGAGTATAACCTCAACGCACTTACTTTTGGGTCGCTGGGACCATAAACTATTCATAGACAAGAGTTTTGAAGAAAACTTATTTGTCGCTTCCGTTTCCTATTTGAAAATAATGTCTTGTTTGCATTCCTTATTGCCTTTATATGTCTCTGGGAAGGCGTGAATGATAAAATTGAATTTCGAATGTTTTAATGTGGACCGGTGAAATGTTTGTGTACGCCTTGTTTATTCGAATTGTTTAAATTTTATCAAAACGAATGAATTTAGCCAAACTGTTTATTCAAAATACTAGTTGTGATTTCTACGAACGGATTTTTATGTAGAAAATTATGTTTACGTATCGTTTATAAATTTATATTCATATTTAGAAACGCAATTAAAATTCATTGTCATTGTGAAATATCAGTAAAGGTGTAAAAAAGGTTTCGTAAAAGCACTTCTACGAAGTTAATTTCGTTTGCTAATAAACAATAAATATATCTATTGGCACCTTATTGTGTATGTATTATAAAAGTATAGTGTAGTATTTATTGACTTCCTACGAAATGAATTATACCAAAGGTCGTAGCGTGAAATCGGAAATCGGGTGTCCCGCAACCGCCCCCGTACCGTGACACTAAATCACACTTACAATAAAAGTCAAGTTTCGATGTAATCATAAATATTCTCTATAAATATTTTGTACACTTTGTTTTATGAGATAGTAAGGAATAATATAAGAGAGTTTAAATTCAACCACGCTTGTTGGTGAAAGCGATTCGTGTTCCTTAAAAGTGACATTGTATAATGATTAATTAGATCAAGTCCAGTATATCAGTGATCGCTTCATTTAAACTTTCTGAAACCAAAGTGGTAACGTTCCAGGGTACATAGGATTAAAGGCGATTCCCAATAATTCTTACTTAGCCGAAAATGTAGAAAAGCTGATGTTACAATAGCCAGCTGCAGAATTTAATTACAGATAAGGGATTAGAATTTCCAACTCGATTCGATTAAAACATTCGGACTTAAATTTATCACCGGATCCTTAACACTAATTAATTTCATTCGTTATCTGGAATTCTGAAAATTTTACGAGTACCTAATTAGGGCCAGAATGCTGGCTTTGTTTATTCACGGGTTTATTAATAGGTCAAAATTTAGAGCTTTGTATTAAACATAAAAAAAATATTTTACATTTTTCTAAGCATTGATACAATTTTTATTATAACAGTTATATTAATTATTTTTGTGTTGTATTTGCCAGAAAATTGATCTGACTTTATTAACATTTCTACTCAGTAAATGTTTCGAATATAAGTTTGTTAGCTTAGCAATTTAATGCCTTAGTTAAAAAAATATCATGTCATCCTAATGACAATACAATTGTATCTGGCGTTTATTTAACGTTACAAATATAAGGCATTGATGTCAACGCATCGTCACCCTCTGAAGCGTTTCCAAATTTCCACCATATCAATATTCTGCCTACGTAACGCATCGTGTCCCGAATTTCAATAAGGTAGGCGTATTTTGCACTTTTGAATACTCTATAAGGCTTTGTTCTTTTTACTTAAAACTCTTCATTTGAATACTGTGAATGACAAATGATAGGAATACGAGATTATTAAAAGGAAACAATATTAAAGAACCTAAAGAAACATTTTCCATGTTATTGGTTCAAAATAAAACTCATCATTCAGTCTTCATTTTTATTATTTTTACAAGACAGTAATTTGGCCTACGTCAGGGATATTTTAAGCTTAACTGTTCTTATTAATATCATGATAATTATTATGACATTTTACCACATTCTTTGCAAATAAACGATTTATTTATTTACAACATTTGATGATACTGCGAGATGCACTACGTTGTGATATTAATATTAATACTGCTTAAACTTGATAATTTAGGTAGAATTTGATGGAAACTAAAGCATAAGATAACATAAGATAGAAACATAAGATTTAAACTAAACTCGACTTCATTCAAAGTAGTGGTCAGAGAAATGTTACAATCTCAAATCTCACACGTTGCTTCTACTTCCGATTCAAAGAGAAATGCAACTTTCTTTCACCTCCAGTTCACGGGTATTTCAGAGTTAACCGAACGATACCGAACTTTGGTAAACCCAGCTTAGCAAAAGCGCTCTGAAATTGTATTAAAATAGCAAGTTTATATTTATGTAACAATAGAATCAAGTATTATACGTATTTTCTTTGATAAATATGCATGTGTCGATATTAAGAAGAAATTAACTTTAGAGTTAAATGTTGGTATTAACCGTATTCAGTAGCTTTCGTTCCTCGTTTGCGTTTGTGGTAAATAAAACACAATCATAATTTTAAAATAAAACATTTTATCCGCTGGGGGGCGCGTCCAACCACCAATGAAAATAATCGCAAGTTATTTACAAAAAAATGTAAACAATATTTTACACACGTTTAATGGCAAATAAAACAAAGGGAAAAATGCAATAGGGCAATAGTATGGGGCCATAAAATTCGATGTACTCGTAAACTATCGGGAATTTTATGATTCATCTTCTATGTTTGCCTATACACTTGCAGGAAGGGTACAGCTGAGAAGAAAATCAAAAGTTTAAGTGCAAAAAATATCTAATTTAACTCGAGAACATTTATTTACAATTCTTTCATGACACATGATGAAGGGCAAGTTATTGCAGATTTTATTATGTACCCCATGGACCATGTATTTTTATTTTTTCTTGTGAAAAATAGCAATATAAATTACATTGAGGTATTTTTTTATATCACAGATTTTCGTACATTACTTTTAAGTTTGACTGCTTGATGCCTCAGTGCTAGTCAGCAGCAACGTAGTCTTTTTTTCTGACATTTTCGGTAGAATGCAGTAAATTTGTTGTTATAACGGCATTCTCTTGGCTGAAGAAATTCCTTTGTGGACACTATAACGATAAATGGAAATCATCAACTAAAACCAACCCTAGTCTCAAAAATAATAAATCAATCAATCAAATTTTGTTCTCGACAGTACCAAAGTGACGAAACCGTCTCGTGTCTAAGTAAATTTGGTCATCTCACCCAATCTTAGTTTAGGGGGCAGCCCCTTTGAAATATCGAGATTTGCAATGAATCATACTGGCATTTTCTTATTTAATTTACTCTCCTCTGGTTTATTTCGCTCTTGACCCTCGTTAAGAAATGCCAGCCCAAAAGGTAATTCTTAATTTAGAATCGATTCGTTCAAATTAATGCGTTTCATTCTTCGTCTTCATTCATTAAATAAATGAGTCACATTATGGCTTCAACAATTCCGCTAATGAAGTTAATCTACGTCGTCATATTGTGAAGATAAAGATATATAATTGAATATTTGTAGTTAATAAGAATAATCATTATTCAGTTTATTTATTTGTGAGAATAACTTTCTTTGTTTGTTTTCAGCTGAATTTTTATTTAAACTAAGGTGGAGATGGGTCATAATATGAAAGAAAAGAATCAAACATGGAACAGAATCACAACGTAGTGGTACCCACGAAGTGGGAAACGAAAGAGAGGCAGTTAGATAAGAAGATGAGAGGACGATTCAAACAATGTACCGGGTCTAATTTGGATTCGAAATGCTAAAGAACGCCAAAATTTAAATTACTTAGAGGAGGCCTTTGTCTAAAGACAACCTGTAAATAAATATATTACCATTTTCCGAGAGATTAGTTTAAGATTTCTTGTTTGTTAGTTACATTACATCTGATGCTTTGTAACTTAAACGGGTAAGTTGTTGTAACACTTCTGGAAAACGCGGTATCATGTCAATTGAGCGCACTGAAAGAATAATGGTGGTGCACGGATGAGGTTCAAACCCAAGACCTCAAACAACACTAAACTAGTATATAATACACTATACTATATCATTCTAGTATGGTGTATTTAGGTTCTCTATTCGTTAAAATTAACAGAATTCTTTATTTAATTATTAATTATCTATCTTACAGTTTAGGTATATACTTATTATACACAAAACAGATTACATATATAAACAATATAAAGGAAACATAAAACAAGTGAGTACATTAATAGACAAAAGTACATTAAACTAAAGAAAACTGAAATTTAACATTCGAAACAATTACAAAGTTATAAGTTGTAGTTAATGATTAGCTAGTTCTCTTTAAAATATAGCGTAGCTGGTATGGCACCTCCAAACGCCATTTGTTTTGTAAAGGCAAGTATTTTGTGATTTTGCGGAGCTGATCCAGCAAGATTTTCAATGTAAGAGGTTTAAAAGATAGAAAGCTCGGCAGTCACGTATTCCCTCTTACGATCCGATCTCCAATGCTTCGAGATCACTTGAGATCGCACGTGGCGAATATATTGTGGAAGAATATAACTTTATTGATTCTAAACTAGTTATTACATATGTTTACGTTGAGTCATATGTATTCACTTAAAGGACTTTTACAACAATTATTATCGTTTATAAGAAGAGCAGTGTTGGCGTAGAGGCTTCAGCGTGCGACTTCTATCCCTGAGGTAGTCAGATCGATCCTCGGCTGTGAACCAATGGATTTTCTTTTATGTATGCATTTAATATTCGCTCGAAGGTAGACCCAAAAGTCGACGGCGTGTGTCAGGCGCAGAAGGTTATATATATTGTATAGGAATGTATGTATTTTCATAGATATGTTTTATTGGCTTAAAACTTATTATACAAGACACACTTTATAGCAGCTGAGCCTTCTGGCCGTTTGCCTCCAATTATATGAACAAAACATAAAATATTGACCCTAAATACAAATAAAAATACACATTTGGCTTATATGGGTTTTACCCCTATGGAGAAGAGTTACGCTGTTCAAAAAGCTTACGTATATAACTATGATGAAGTAACCAAAAAACCTCAATTTGAAAATAACATTAAATTCGTGGCAAAATTGCCAATACGAATACCACATAATACTTCGTTTAAATAATAGTAGTTAATCATAACATTATAGCGAACTAATTAAGCCTGAAACTGTTAGTGGTCAGCGAATTGAACCATTTCATACTATATCTAAGCATTGATAAATGATTTTAGAGGCATCGATTATAGTCAATGTTTATATGTAGTTGCATGTTGTAATTGAAAATGTATACGCTTTGATAGCCTTTTAGTTATCCTTTAATGAGGAACTATGTTAAATGGTACAACAAATAAATTCTGACATACTTAAGCTAAATATTAAAAAAATTTACAACGTTTATTCAAAATTAACTTTGTGGGCAAGCATATTACAAATTAGAGGATTATATTCAATATAAAAATGCTGAGAAACATGGTGGTCGTGTTCTATAGGAAAATCAGCACAACGGGATAGTTATTTTTAGTTTTTTTTAAGTTGTTTATAAGTTGTTTTTATAACACCATGCACCTATTTCATTTAGTATGGTAGTTTTTTGAAGGGAAACTTCTTTATCTGCGTTAGAAAAAAATACCGTCACATTTTTCGGTTACGCGCCATCTTTTTCTTGTCCCTACCACGGTTGATTCGAAGAGATTAATAAGTCATTAATAATAAAAATATTTAATAACAATAGTTTAAATAGTAATAATGCTGTTACAATTAATAAAATTTCGTAAATACTCAATCTAAAGGTCTAAAAGATTATTTATTTAATAAATCGTATACACATTGCAATGAAAATCAGTGTTAGAAAAACTTCACGAACAACAAATCTTGCAACTAGTCAGTTAACCAGATCCAAAATCGCAGGACAAAGAATCAAATTATCAAACAAACTGTGTGTGTAGTATGAACAAAAATGATGAAATTAGTCGCATTACTTCAAAGAAATGCCACGCTTTGGAATCCTAGCAACTGTGAAACTGGGCCCGAGAAACAAAAACACAAACAAGAGCTTCGATCGCTTACAAATGTATTTAGAATATCGATTTTCGACATAATAAAGAAAATACAGCATTTGAGGACTCAATATAACAGAGAATTAGCACGAGGGGTTCTAGCCCGTTCTCAAGATCCAAATGATAGATACGTTACAAATTGGTATGCCTATGATTACTTACACTTAATGAACTCAAATAAGCCATACAGACTTGTTCCTTGGGTAAGTTTTATTCCTATAAAACAAATGGAGTTCAATGGCGCATCCATTATAACACAAAATAGTTTTAGAAATTGGACAGATCGTGAGGTTCTCGTTGTTTCGAAACTTGTTACATATATAAAATATATTGGTTTAAAAATACCATGAAAATCACTAATTCCTATAGAGAGCAGTCCCTGTAAGGCTCTAGAAAGAATAGAATCTCATCCATCCTTGAACTTCCTTCCTTTAAATCTTTCGGTCTAATTCATTCCTCTTCAGGACACTAAATCGTCGTTGGTTCCCTGTTGGTAAGACTTCCTGCGGAGCACGTCAAACTGGTCTTGGCGAGATCTTAGTAACCATAGCATTGCAAGAGGCAAGGCATTGCAAGGTTGAAGGTAGGCTGGTAAATGAATACGAATCTACCCACATAGCCTTTTAATGTTCAAACAGCCATAATACGTTCATTAATTGCTTGAGATCCTAATATAGAAACGACAGCAAAAACTCTGAATTCGCATTTCTTGAGCATCACTTGAGAAACAGGTCAGCAGCGAGGTCAAGACTAAGATAAGTGTTATTGAAGCTCTTGAAATATTCGAATCATCGACTAAGCTGACTTTTGCTGTACTTAGTACAAATATTTTTCGTATTATTTTTCCATAGCAAGGTGTATACGTTTTATATACTAGTATAGTGGTTACCTCGTTGTTTAACCTCTTCGTAGCAGCGCTACGAACTACATTGATATGCTGAAGTCGTTACTAATTCGTATCCATTATATTAGGCATGGACCTTAGTGAGAACTTGTCATTCTCATGTCATTGTCACACTTGTAAATCGTTTCCTCTATAATAAATATTGTCCTCCATGTAACATGTATGATGTTTGAGAGAATGAATTAAATAATAATAAACAAAAATAGAAAAAATAAATTAACTAAACTTCTTAAATATTTCTTATATACAACATATTGGAGAACAAATTTGTAAAAGCAAAATGTATTTTTTTTCAGGAGGAGGCGCTTGTTATTATTACTGTCTCGACGAATTCTTGCTTTATCAGCATAACAGTCTGTAGTTTTAACAGCACGTACCGCTCACATATTCTTTTGTTTGAGAGACGAAAGCTATTGTATCTGTTGATAATACGATATACGAACATACAGCTGATACCAAGCTTTTGAAGTCTCCGAATATGACCGACGGCTCTATGCCCACTTTGTGCAATGCGATCACTGCAATTTATCTTAGTAAAAACACCATGATTTTAAATGTCAGTCGAATATCCACTGAGTAGATCTCTAAGCAAAAAAGTAGTTTGGAAAAATACCGGAGGTCACACAATACAAATCCACAGATTATGTTGATAAATATAATTATGATACACAAACATGAAATATCGTATGATTTGTGATTTATTTAAAACAGCGTTATAAACCCGGGTAAGTTATGCATAAAAGCGTTCTATTAAACTGGTAAAAAATGACTCAATACTATCGTTTACGATTTTATGTAGATTAAATTTATTATAAAAACAAATGATGTTTTAATAAAAACATTCATATTTTTTTATTTCTACCATTAATTTTAAAAACAAAAATGGCAATGTGTATGAGCTGTTTCATTGTGCATTTTAATTCAAGTCAAACGTAAACCGTTGTTTTCGACAGGCAGTTGTGGAAAAGGGGATAAAGTACGTTATGAATGCAGAGTAATAACCAGTTAAATTTAGGCAAGAATTCAATTTGATCTCGAATTTACATTAATGTTACTCCTGTTCGCTTGATAATGAATCATATCTTTGTCATGCATTCCATATACATACGGAATTCATGAATAAATGTGGCAGAGTAATAATATTTACAGTGACCGTTGATAGACAATTCGAGCATAAAGCACAACACCCGAAAACTCGTGATTCACCTGTGCTCCATCCCATCCACGGTTCCAGTCGAAATGGCGGACGTAGAGGTGGTGGCGACTGACTTCTAATGTAATTCAAAGGGATTCGCCAAAAACAGGCAGCCGAGTGGGGCGCACTCGTATCGTATGCCGAATATACGACTTATACACATAGCAAATATTCAATGTCAGCTGCCACCTTTAAACTCTGAGGACATACCAATGTGGTAAATTATGCAACCTTCAACAAAATAAAATAAAGTATGAACAATATTTTATATATTTTTCATAAATGTTTGTGGACAAAATAAACACAAACTCAAAAAACAATATCCATTTAATAATATAAAATAATCTTTTACACTATATATAGATATGTTAAAAAAGGAGTTTTGTATAAATAACGTTAATCTTTATTTCAATCAAAATTAACCAACTCATCGAAGATTACAGTTAATATCTTAGTAAAAACACCATGTCTGTGAGTATACTCTGTAGCATTGTGCCTCTGTATTTATGGTGCTTTTAGTTATGTTTGTAGATAAACTGCTGTCTGCTTTGGTTCCATACTTAGCCATAGATTCAGTCTGTCTGGCCATTTTTTACTTCTTTTATATGTGAAATTCACTTTAAAAGCCTTGATATATTATGTATTTATAAATAATAAAAAGTTAAAACTTATTAGGATTATTTACTTTTACTTTACCCTAGTTTAAGTTGTATCCAGTTTGTAGTTCCAAACGGGCAGGAGGCTCACCTGATGTTAAATGATATCGCCGCCCATGGACACTCTCAATGCCAGAGGGCTCGCGAGTGCGATGCCGGCCTTTTAAGAATTGGTACGCTCTATTCCTGAAGGACCCTAAGTCGAATTGGTTCGGAAATACTTCAGTTGTCAGCTGGTTCCACAAGGTGGTGGTGCGCGGCAAAAACTGCGTAGAAAAACGCGCACTTGTGGGACGGTGGACGTCGAGGTGATACGGGTTGAATTTCGTATTCTGCCTTGACGTCCGATGATGAAACTCATCTGCAGGTATTAATCCGAACAACTCCTCTGAACACTCTCCATGGTAAATGCGGTAGAAGATGTAGTAATAATTTATAATATAATATTAATGGATAAATTTTACTTTCATTAATTTAGCCGTAGGTTCAGTTTCAGTTTAACCCGCTTTCCGCAACTTACAATAGAAATAAGTTTTAGTTAAAGTGCATGTTGTTTGTTTTATTATTTAAATCAAAACTAAATCTTATACAAATATTATAAGCTACAACGGGAAATCAAATCGATTCTTAGTGAACAGAGAGAAAGGGTTGGCGCGTGGTCGGCATATTCAATGCCTACGTTGATTTGTTCAGCCACCACTCGCATACTAATTTAAAAGACAAATTGGAATCCTTGATTATGGAATAATTATTGGTGTTATTATTAATGAACTGATGTTCGTTTTGCCTGATTAGAATATGAACTTGAATTGGCTAAATTACTTGATTTTACTATTATTTCTATGAGTGACCATTATCCTCGTTTATGCGTTGCTATAAGCAGAAGCAAAGTTTTGTGTTTGATTCCCAGCTATTGAATATATGATTCAGTATACACTGTACCAAACCTATGAAGATAAACGGACGGAAATAGAAATAAGACTTACAGTCGCTCTATGTTCTGCTGTATCTTATATTAAACACAAATTTATATTGATCCAACTTTATAGAAGGAAGAAAAACATTATAAGGCTAAAAATTAAAACTTTCTTTATAATCGATTGAGGATTTAAAGTCATGTATGTTTTATTCCATTCTAATAAAATTTTAAGCTTACATATTTGACTTCAAATAGTAGAAATACAGTTTACAAAACACGCCGCCCAAACATAATAGTACCTAGCAAACACAAATTAAAGGGCCGATGCTCAAACGTGCGACCCCTGTCCCCTGCGTCACAATCACAAAATGCTTTTATTTTCCTTTCCTTTATTGCCTCATCAGTGACCGTTATAGCTCGGGAAATGCACTTTTCACTCGTTCGTTAACAGGTATAAGAAAATGTTGCTTTGTTTAGTATTTATTACGTCTGGAATGAATTAAGGCATCATTTTATATGTTTGTTATTTTCAATATCACATAATACGTTATTTCAGGGAATTCACTTTATATAACTTATTGTTATACTTATAAATCGTTCTGTAGACTTACGGTCAATTTGTGTTTTACTTTAAACACGTAATCTTCACGTGGTCTTCATTAGATCCTTGTAGAGTACATTTTGTCATCATCATTTAATTTGTCTCAGTAATCCGATTTCAGTGAAGTGAGACTGTTAACTGCTGCCTTATTTAAATATAAAACGAATATAAATTAATAATATATTTTAAACGAAATGGATATTACAGACCTAACACCTGTTTCCGGTCTGTCGATTTCCACTGTTCTGAACATTTCAATTCACTCATCTAAACATTATAGCCTAGTATAATAATAATATGTGCAAATTGCTTTTTCATCACACCCTTTGGTCAAGTATTTGTTTACGTTAATACGTTGGTGTCAGATTTTGAGAGCTCCAACACATAGAGATAAAATATATCTTGTTATTTTTACTACACAGATTATATGCAATCTTCGTGGGTGATTCAATCTTCTTGCTTCCGTTTAGTTACAAATAGGGCCAAGGAGGATTTAACAAACAATTATTATTCTCTGTATTATTATTATTAGTAACCATTTATTTTTGAATTATAGATAATGTTGTTCATAGGCTATCCTATAGCATAGATATAAATGAATTTGATTTTGTGCCTGGTATATGCGTTTCTTGTGAAATGCCCGGTACTTCATAAAAATATCAATTTGATTACCTAGTCTAATTTAACTGGAGTACTAAAACCATCTGTAATAAAACGTTTTTATTTATTATTAATATTTGTTTTAACTATACCATTAAATCAGTGTCAGCACAACTCACTTCTATAAAAAACTTCATGGCTCAATTTATAATTCCTTTATCATCCTAATGTATAATCACTGTACAATATCAAATACTTCGCACAACAGTTCCTAACACAATACAGTTAAGTGAAATGTGAAACACGGCCTATTCGTTCCTTTGATTGTAATGAACAATAATTATTTATTGCAACCGGCAACAGGCATTCTATAAATAACTATAAAGATGACTGTACGTATTAAATAAGCTAGTCATTTCTGTATTTTATAGTTTCAGGCAAATGCAACAGAAAGTTATCACATTCATGGAGTAATCTCTTCTGAAACTAGCCATTAACGCAGAATTTTTTTTTCCATAATATATCTGAATTACCAATGGTTTCAATATAAAACTCAGACACAGGGCTAATTTCCTAATTTAGGGCTCCTATTAAACTTTGCAAAGCGCCAGTTTGCAGTCGTTACTAAGCACTGGAGAAGGCTTATTGTGGAATCGGAAATTAAAAGTATTTAATAAAGTTACAGTCTAAGTATTATCACTTCAGTGCCCACTAACCCTATTACCCTATTATCACTTTTAAGCAATGTAGTTTTAACGTATCCAGTGTGCACTGACCTTATTCAATACAGGTTCAACATAGCAATTGAACCCTCGTTTCAAGTCCATTGATTTCAATCTTAGCACAGAACACAGTGAAAATCCATTATGGACCTCAACTAGAGTGTGTTAGGTATATAAAACTCTGCACTTGTTATACCCACGTTGCAAATAAAGTAGTAACTTTGTTCTTTGCAAGTTCCTTTAAGCAAGTAACTTTGTTTATAAAAAATAACCTATCTAACCTAAAATTTCAATCCAATTTTTTAATTCGTAAGGTTCAAACCCAGCAGAATTTTTCAGAAAAAAAAAACAGTTTATGCATGTCTGATTCGCATTCTTGGAAAATACAACAGAATATAAACTACTTCCTGTTATTCGGTTGTGGGTTGATACATTTAAAACAAGTGTTGTTAGGTGCATATCTGGGTACCTAATCTGCATTTCAAGCAAATAATCACTAGTAAAAACGAAGTGTACTTTTTATATCTTAGTTATTTTTAAAAATTGATGTACACCGTAATTGACATTAATATAATTAAAATATAATAATTGTAAAAGATAGATCGTATATAATAAATAATACATTATATATGATGTGGTCTACTTTAATAAATAAATCTTTAAAAAGATACAAATTTTTGTGGTCTTTGTTATTAAAGCAGCGATTGGTGTTTCGGCGTTCTTATCGAGTTTTTCTTTAATCACAGCTTGTATTTGTGAAATAAAACACCAGCATGTACAGCTGATAATCGGCGATAGAAATTAAAACGGTCGATTTAAATAGCTGAACATTCATACATGGGTTTTTTTATCAAATTTCAATCAGAACTTTCGAAACACTTTTTGACATTTCTATGAATGTTATGTACAAGCAATATTGAATTTGAATGCTTATAAATTTAAGGTAATAGTAACTTAATATTAGGTTCCTTTAGAACTGTGGTAGTCGTGCTTAATAGCCCGTTAAAGAGACATTTCCCCTGTCTCCATACAAATAGTCGAGACAGATAATTTATCTTCTGAATACGAATGACCTGACAGCTTGAAATGCATTGGGATCTGTGATATGTTTAATTTGGCAAGATGTAATTTTAGATTAAATTTACCTGTCGATATAGGCCTTTTTATTTTGTTACTAAATGTGTCAAGTTAAAATAACTCAACTCATGAGATATGTAAATAAATATTTAATTAGAACTTTTAATTATAAAATATACAAACATAATGAAACATCGTGGGTGATAGCTATACCGACTGACGTGTGTCTCGTGCCCTTACATTAAGGATAATATGACGTCTGAGCCAATAGTGTCGTCACAATAAAAATTATTAATGGTCCCACATTTTTCGTTGCCCAGGGTGTCCATACCCTGAGTCGCTTTTCTTTCTAGGAGGTATGAAGTTTCTCAAGAGTAAGATCATGGTTTATTTTAAGAAGAACTCTTGTAACTTGGGAAGCTTACATGAGGCAAGCGCCCGCAGCTTTGCCCACGTGCGTTTTTTTTATTTCTACTATATTTAGTATTCATGTATTCATGACCATACTGAATCACATACTTAAACTTTCCTCAGGAATCTTTCGTGAATGCAGTGTTTATAAATTGACAAAGATTTAAATAAGCAAGTATTATATTTATAAGTATATATTAAGTATTATTATTTCCTCAGGACCTAGCCCAAAAATTGGCCTTTGCGTAATATGTATGACGATCACCGAACCATTCTTAATGAATCAGCAAATAATTATTTTTTACTCATGTTATCAAAAACATCTTGTTCATACAAGTAATATAATTATGTAAAATTGACATGGATTACAAACTTAGCTTACAATGTGTATAATACATCTAATTATACAAATTACTTAGTGCAAACAAAAATTATTTGTTTTAGTTTAAACAATATTTAAGTGAATATTCTCAATTCTAGATGTAAGGAATTATTTTTTTATCTGAGACATGATTCGGAAGGAAATGTAATTTTGTGAATGTGGGCACGTTCCTAGACGTCTCAGTCTGATTCATCTTATAAAACGTATCATGAGTCATACTCACAATTGGTATTCTAGATTGATATTATCTCATTTTTCTAGATCTCTTATGATATCTATTCGAACTCCTATATAATATGATGACGTTGTTGAGAGCAAAACAATGTTAGTCAATAACAATATTAAGACAAATAAAGCATTATGAACATATTTTTTATTTACAAGTAATACTTTAGAAAAGTTTTTACGAACCTTTTTGAGGCTTTCCCCACCTGAGCCTTTAGAATTCTTACGTCCACTTTTTCACTTAAGAAACTTAAACAAAAGAAATTACTAGGATGTTATTAAGGAAACACAGTAAATACATTTTAAGAACATATATAATAATTGAAATTCAAATTACAAATAATTTTAATATAATATTTTCGATTAGCCCCAACTTATCAATTGCCTCCCTTAGGAGCGTGGGCCCATTGGGAAACACTGCTTTAGAATGATCCGTGATTGAATTCGGCTTAAATAAACATTAAATAAAAAGCCGTTTATTTTCAAAGTAAGACACCGCACAATTAACCATATAAAAAAAGAAATGAAATGTCATATTAATTATTTATCATGATGTCATTATAATAACAAATAGTTATTGTTGTCAAAATGTATGGTCTAAATGCTCTTCCACGCTATAAAGGCAAGGCAGTGATCTAGAACTTCTGAATGTTTTGAATAATTTTGGATACTTTCAAAGTATTCTGTATAACTAGTTCTCTGTCGATACCTATACATCTTTAATAATCGTTATTTATGGAGGATTACTTAGAGGTAGTACACAAACAGATTTAATTAGGCAATATATCAGTGATATCATAAAAAAGACAGACGAAAAGAGTTCTGTAGCGTTCAAATAAATGGGTCACATAATTTTAGCATTTCTATCAATAAATTTGACAGATGTCAAATTTTCAGATATCGAATGTTATATCTGTTGGATACGCAACAAATCCCGCAACTCTGACACGATACTGTACTACAAGCTTTAAAATTTAAGTAAATTAAGTGTAGATCATTATTTCCTCTTCATGAGACCGGTGGCTTTGAGAGGTGTTTGTCTCGCCACTCGTCGCGCCGCAAAGTCGCGCCACACCGTCGCCTCATCCACCACCCTCATGTGATCGACCTCTCCCTGGTACCCCATTGGTATTTACAATTTATTATGATTGATTGTTGACCTATTAATTACGCCACCAAATAATTATAAGCTCAATTGATATTTTGGCCAATGGCAAAATTATGTCACTGACAAAGTGATCATTTTTGCGTTTGGCTCGAGAGATTTGTAAACTTATGTACTATTTCTTGTTTATAATCATGAATATTTTTTCCGTAAAATTATTAATTATTCAACTAAAACACTTAATAGTTCTCATTAACTTTCGATTTTATTTTTAAACAGATCCATTGGATTTCAAACCTAATGATAGGACAGAAACAATTGATTAGTTATATTTAACGGTCAATATCATATGATATACACACATATCATTATTTATTTACTTACATTAAACAGAATTAGGTATATCTAACATTGATTGTTTTATTATTTCAGTTTCCACATTACGCTTTAATTGCCACTAAGACAGCACCGTCACTGCTGATTATATTGAAATGGTCTTTTTCGTGTAGCACACATCGAGTATTATATCTGGGAAATAAAATATTAAAGTTTTTCAAATTAAAATACTTTAAATAATTCGCTGGATTGTTGGGAATAATTCCCAAAGAACCGGCCACGGACATTATTACTAATGTAATAATTACAGTTATTCTTAAACATGACCGCATTTTATGATGTTTTACATGACATTAATCTTATACTTTAAGTTATGCATAATGCGTATATAATGTGATTATTATTGCATATTTGTACTGACATATTTAATTTCAATTTCGCCACGGTATCGCGAATTATATGTGTATATGTCACGCTTTAAAATTACGATTAGAGATGTTTTTTTTTAATTTAAAATTATTTTTTGCCACAAACTTTACGATGGATATTGTTTTTTTAAACAATCGATTGCCATTTAATAAAAAAAAATACGTTTATACGGCCCACGCTAAGTTAGAGATTCATTAAGTAATGAGTGTAAGTACGCCGGCACACTTAATAAAAATTACGAGAAACCTGTTAATAAATTTATAAATAGTCAGTTTAACAGTGACTGAATTCATAAGAGTTACATTGTCCATAATGTTTTAATGTTATGGTTAAGAGTATTTTCCTTTTTTTTATTTACTTAAAAATATTCTGTAAAGCATAAATAAATGTTCAAATATTTATTTCAAACTTCCAGGTAATTTCTGAGGTGTAAGCACTGCGTAGAGCCATCAAGGCGTTTCTGGAATAAAACGCAATATTCAGCCACGCTAGTGCATTCAGTACTTCTAAACATGAATTAGCACTATATATATCAGTACTATATCTTGGAAAACTTCTTCTTTAGTCGCTCTCTTCACTTGCAGAAAATATACAAATATATTTTCTCTTTATTCAGAAAAATATATCTTCTCCATAACCATACATTATAGATATTTTTTTTACAAAAAACAACAAGAACCACAAATATTTACCAAGAGTTCTGGAAGAATCTTGAGACCATTAAGAAATAAAGCCTTTGGATTAACACAGTAAGTAATAGATCTTTCTCGGCCATTATTGACACAGATTGCAGGTTAGAGGATAGTGGTCCATTATATCCGTATTATCTACTGGATGACAAAGTTACAAGGGTCGAGTCTAGATGATATTATTATTAATTTGGGATTGCTTTCATTCCCGTTACAATCAAGGCTTATTGATTTTAATTGCCTAGTCCTACATCGAAACCGAGATACAATCGAGACCTCATCATTCGACTCCAATCATAAGATCTGGTTACGCCTAGATGGGTTGAAATTTAACCTAACCTAAGACTAGCAGATAGGAATAATAATAGATTTTTACCCAGTTATTTAATTAAATTATTGGCTTAATGATTTTTTTAAATTGGGTTAGAAAATTTAAATGCCTATTCATTACATTTCTGTAATTGAGCGTTCGTTAAGCCAGGTTTTGCTGCGACCGCTATACGGAACCAGCTACCCGCTGCAAGTCCGGCAATGCACTGCACCACATGCACCTTTTGGTAATGTGAGTGTCCATGGGCGACTGTAACAGCTGTAATCAGTTGAGTTCTGTCCATTTGCCACGTTATATATTTGAAAAAAACCTTGTACAGTTTTAAATACATAAAATAAAGCCATATTTGTAAAACTCCGATGAAGCAATCGTATGACTAAAAGTTAAAAAATAAACATGATAGAATCAACTCCCACGCCGCGCCGCTCAATAGAGTACCTTTGTATTTCCACTCGCTAGCTTATCACGTCATGTAAAAAGCATCATATTAAAATAAGTCTATAATAATATCGAATTGTTAAGAATTAGATACGTTTAGAAACCGATCTTTTATAAAATTGTACCAACGATGGCATCGCTGATAAAACGACTTGAGTTAACGAACCGATTTTCAACAGAATATTATTACTGCAAACGTTTTCTTTAGCATTTCCAAACTAGCGTCCTTTATGTAAAAAACTAGTGTTAGTTTATGTTAAGGTAACACGATGCTTAAAGTTATTCAGCAGTTATTAAGTGGTGCATTAATTACAACGTTAAATAACAACAGAGCGGTTTTGAAGAATAGACTGGCAAGAAACCTAAGCAACTTTGGCAACAGACGTTTGGCCACAATAGCACCAGATATTAGGTGTGATGCGGCCTATCGGAGGACCTATCCAGACATGAACCTATGTTATACTCAGCTGCACTTCCGTATCACGGCCTTGACAATAACCCTGGTAAAGACAAGCCCAGATGTAAATTTTGGAGTCACGAAATATGTTCTATGGAATAGATTAAAGGCGTGGCCATACATAGCTTTCAAAATACATATTCGATATTCAATTAAGTACTTGAAAACAAACAAAAGCTTAAACCCTTGGCTTATTAGTAATTTGTTTCGGTTCCGACCTTTTAAGTGGTACAATTAAAAAAGTTTTGTTATGAAGCATACGAAGGTTTAGTATTATTTTATTTGTGTAAAATTGTATACTAAATTTGTACTTAGGTTAATAATATTTTACTTTTGTTTTTTGTATCATTATATTATACCACATATACATGAGCTGTTAACTTACATAAGCATGAAGAAAAATGAAATTATACACTTAAAAATCGTTATATACGCTTTCTGTAACTACCAAATTACCTACTTGAGAAATGAGACAGTAAATTCTTTTTTTTTGTGAAATTTGTGAGAAATATCATTGTCAATAAAAGAAATATTCCAATTTCATACTTAATAAATCAAAATTCCTTTAACACTTCATTACGGTTTGTTAAGAAAATATACCTATATCCTAATACTGTAACATTTATTGAGCCTTTGATCCCTTTTTGGGTTCAAAGCGAAATAATCTGTTTATACGAACGAATAGACCTCGATGAACAAATAAAAAAGAATTTTATAAATGGTATTGTGCGAAATTCTACCGCTGTACCTGAGAGTTGTGTTGACCCAGTGGTTAAAGCGACTGAAGTCGTAAGTTCAAAACATTTTTGCTCTAATACTAGCTCATAAAATCAAAAATCATTTATTCGTGTTGGTAACATAATATACACTTATGAAATAAAGAAATTTAATGTATTTCAATGCTTCTACTTTTACATTTACTGCCAGTTCTCAAATCAAGGGCGTAGAACGGAAGAGATGAACTCTTTTTAATCGCTTTTTTTTACACTACATTTGTAAGAAGCTGCAACCATTACACCATGTTCACGTGTAGAAATCACAAGTGAGACGGCATTTTTAAACCCTAAAATCTTGAAAATCAAAATGTTGCGATTGATTGATTGATGATTAATGATGATTGATTAATGAATTACATTACTAAACATTCTAAATCAATCGCGCCCGATAAAAATCAATTTGTTGTTGAAATTTGTTAGTCTTTAATTTATATCGACTAGACGTACAAATGTCTCGGTTCTCTTACTGAGAATTTATATTGGATACTTTCCAATATTTCAAGTCTGCGATAGTTTTTAATCAATACCTAACTTTCCGCTGAAAGACAACAAAGAAATTGTGATTAATACCAGTCCGTTATTTAAGTCCTATTCAAGAACCTTTTAATTTGTTTTTTTCTCTAAGTGGGTCTTATTTCCATTACAAGTACTTTTATTCAAATTTCCATTGAATACTTTTCCCCGCTTGAATGTTTTTTTAAAACGTAATTGTCCTGTATCTGTTAATGTGAGTTGTTTTGCTCAATCAGGTATTAGGTTTTTATTATTCAATATTGATTCCATATGACCACCAAAAGATAAACCACTCCTTATATGGAAATTGAAACTAAATAAATTAAAATTATTTTTAATCTCGATAACCGTAAATAAAAATAAATAACAATTAATAAAAATAAAAATGATCCTGATCCTTGGGATGGATTTGCTCCAGTTCAAACAATTTGTATGACTCAAAACTTGGCGATTAGAAAGAGAGGCAGAGAGTTTCTTGCACGTTGTTCTTGTCACTCTACACGCTTGCTAGACTTTCGAACTGGTAGTAAATGTCAATTTAGAATCAATTTAACATCTTAACGTTCATAGGTTCGTTGTTTACCTATATGAATAATGTTATTTTGAGTTTAAATTTTAAATAGTACCGGCGATTGCACCCACATCCTCAATCAAAGACAATTAACAAACATTATATTATTACAAAGTTTTTACACATTTAGAAGCAATTCGCCTAATACCCCAGGTGCATTTTATTAATTCAAATTATTAATAGATATTATAATATCTATGAAATGTTCAAAGAAAGTTCGAGGTACTGATACGCGTATACGGGGTACCTAGATTACAGCAAAAAACTTGATCTATACCTAGAAGAATGTCAGGTTTCTATAATTTAGTGCTTAACAACTTTGTCATTATGTTTTTTACATAAATCAATTATTTTATGATTATATCCTCGGGTAAGTAAAAAATTGTCGTGCTTTATAGCTATACTATGTTTTGTTATCAATGAATGGAATTTTACCTGTTTTCGTAACTGCAATTTATTAAGGTTACAATAATTTTTGATAACCATTGTTTTCACTCAAGCCTTTTAATTTTTAAGTAAATTTAAGTGTATGTACAATTCAAAATTATAACTTCAACTTTTTTAACGTGTTGATTAAAATTACAAATGTTAACAAATCAAGTTACCAATGGCATAAAAGCCATTATCTAAGTATGGTTCTCTTTTAGCACAAATTACCTTCAAAAGATCACTTATTAACGATAATGCCGATCTGTATTGAAGGCTGTGTAATAACCTAATTTTTGTGTTTTGAGTTTGTATTAAAACCAAATAAATCAGTTCAGACTAACATACCGTGACAACCTGACTTTTGTACTAGTGAAGTCTCCGTAGAAATTCCTTTCTTTACGTTAACACAGCAGATAAATATTGTGAATAGATGTGCAATTTCTGTGTAACTTCTAGTTGGGACGGGAACAAATGATTCGCCGTGCACCATCTGGACACCGTGATCTTTGTATTGGGAAATCAATATCACTTTCAAGTTAATGTTCTCTATCCTCTATCAGGGATTATATCAGAGCTTTTTCCTATGATAGACGTGCATAATCTTTTATATATATTGAGGAATATAATATGTATGAACAATGTTAGCCTTTACTGGCAGCATTTTAATTAAATTTATAGCCAGGTGAATGAAGTCATCTTCATTTTAATTATAAATTACATTCATCTATAGTTATATAGGCTTGTAGCCAACGAATAAGAATAAGAAATCAATTTACTCATTCTTTTGTAGGTACTGAAAATGTTCATTGAACACCACATCATTTAGGATTGTGCAAACAAATGTGTGCGTATATACACGCAAGAGGTGAAACTTCTTTATGACCTTATTTCAGCCGAAACGTGGACCCCGCTAGGACCCCGGAAAGGCAGAAAATAGACGCTTTCGAAATGTGGTGCTGGAGAAGAATGCTTGGGGTATCGTGGACCGAGTTTTGTACAAACGTCTCGATACTTCAAGAACTCGGTGTTAAGCAGCGTCTATTTTCAACAGTACAATCTCGCATCCTTACATTCTTCGGTCACGTATCTCGGCGTGGCGATCAGTCCTTAGAACGCCTTGTCGTCCAGGGGAAGGTGGAAGGCGCTAGACCGCGCGGCAGGTCACCTACACGCTGGACTGATCAGATTAAGTCCGCCGTAGGAGAAACACTGAATCAGTGCAGCAGGATGACCTCCAATAGGCAGCGGTGGCGAAGCGTCGTGAAGCGCATTACATCTGCGCCTTCTACTTCTACTACATAGCGATCACGACCGCTCTGCCAAGAGCGAAACGAATGAGAAGCAGAATAGAAATAGTACACTTATTACATTTTACCTAAATACTATTACAGAATTTCATAAAATTTATTAGGATTATTACTATTATTGTTATCGGTATTATATATATTTGTTATTAAAGGCTTCGAATCAAACATGGTAGGGACAATAATAGAAAGATGACATGCCAAACAGAAAAATGTGACGGTAATTTTTTTTCCAACGCCGATTAAGAAGTTTCACTTTAAAAATCATTTTTATTAAAACAATATGTACCTAATATCTATTCGAAAAACGTCCCGATTTAATAACAAGTTAAAATCAATTTAGTGAAGTTCACTAATCGTGTTATTAACACTGAACTGGGTTCACATGTTGCACCCACAAGGGCACAGATGGCCACTAGATATTACCTTCGGGGCTCAACAATTGAAACTAGAGTATAAACGACTAAAATTTAATAGCAATTTAATGTTTACTTTGTATTTTTAAAGTGATATTAATGATGATTTTCTTATCCTCTTTCTGTAAAGAAATTATTTATACAAACATATTGTTTATTACGATGCAGTGTGTTTGAGATAAGCATTTTCTGGACAAGATCCTTTAAAAAAATTTGGTCGCTCATTTAGGTTCATTTTATTAGTTATTTATATATTCATAGCGCTTCTGGAGGAAAACTTTCTCTTATAAGCCGTTGTCGGCAACAATAAATTTTCTATTAGTTTTCAAAAATGTCTTTTCTGACTTCTGTCTCATTATTAAAAAAGTTATGACCATCCGAGCAGGCTGCAGGTGTAGTATAGACTATAGCTATCTTTATCTATTTCGTGAATTTTTTTATAATATAATAATATATATTTAATGTCTGAAATCTAGAGTGATTGACTTCTAAATGGATTGCGTTCTAATGGCCTCACGAGAGTTGCAATCAAAATTCGCTAAAGTACTTTTTTGTATTCCCTAAGCTCGTCAAACGCGTCACTTGCGGCTTTTAATTTGAAAGCCATTTTGTGTTTATCGCCATCTGTTGGGGACTATCGTCAAATAATGAATTATGCGCCTAAAATATATATGTATATACAAAATAATTTATAAGTCTTTATAATAACAGTTCTTTCTTATTATTTGCTATATTATTATTATTAGTTGTAGTTGTTATTATTGTTGTTGTTGTGTTTTACTTGGGTTGTTTTGTATTCAAGTGTATTCTTGTATGTATAATAAGATTTAGACTTAATTAAATAACTACAAAAATGAACTGCAATGTTATTAAAGAAAAATCGCAAGAAGTTTGGAATTATATTTCTAGTCATTTGCTATCTAAATTAAATCTCTATTACATTAATCGCAAACACTTATTTCGTTGAAAGCAAATTATAAATTTTTACACAGGCAATTATTAAATATTCAAAATTAATTTCATAAGATAATAAAACAACAGTTCTGCTGATAAAAATATAGTAATTCGTCTATGTAAACTTATCACTTGTAAGCTTAATGTTTTTATACGCCTTCCACACCCATTATCGAGGCCACACTTAGGTAATAGATTTTTATCATGTTTCATTCTTCTGTCCTGTTTTTTATTGAGTGGCCCTGTTGCCACGGCTATAAATAAATATTATTGTATCTATGAGTTAAAATGTAACG
The DNA here is from genome assembly GCF_905147795.1 of Pieris rapae. Classification (NCBI taxonomy): domain Eukaryota; kingdom Metazoa; phylum Arthropoda; class Insecta; order Lepidoptera; family Pieridae; genus Pieris; species Pieris rapae. Next base: position 10,051,270 of record NC_059521.1, on the reverse strand, counting down.
AATTATGTTAAGGTAACTTGCAATACCATTAATTTAAAACTAATGTGAAGCAAACGAAGTGAAATTTACAAGGAAAACGCATATCGAACAAGTTTTGATAAATTATTTCTAGTATTACTTACAAGCGGAAGTTACAACTTGAGAGCGTAACTTCGTTTTATGTGAGTTGTTGAATTTTGCCATTTCAACTTAGTTCATTTTTTAAAATCGCTTACAGAAATTACACATTTTAACACTTCGTACCAACCAATGTTGAATAATAAATAAGTGTAATTGCACCGTACTGCTCTCAAGATCTTAAAAATTGAATTTCAATGGGATTATAATGACAAAAAATAGTAGGATAGTAACTAAAAAAATAGTTTCGCACTATGATCGCCGTGTGTAAGACGGTGTTTTTTGTATTAAATATTTTAATCCATTTTGAAAATTAATTGTGTAGTATTCACAATATTCTTAATCTTCATAGTATTATTATCTATAGTAAATCTTTAATAAATAGAAAATTAAAATCCCTATCCTATCACGAATTGCTGTGTCTCGGGGTGGGCTGCGGTGCGCAATAGAGAGCTGGAGAACTGAGTAGCGTAATATTTTTTTTTAAATAATAATAATATATTAGTTATTTAAAACATAAAATTAATGTAATTTTGTCAGTATTTTCTGATTTGAATTTGTCTGTGATAAAATATGTTGCGTACATTTCAAAAGTATATTGGGGCAGTATAATAATCCGAGTTTATCAATAAAATTCCTTTAAAAATAAATAAAATCTACTTCAAATTGTTCTCATCATGTTAGTCTCATCGGCCAGCGAGCTCTTGCGCATAAATATATTACCTATTTGTTGCCCCGCGGGAGCCCAGTAAGCCAAGCCCACTAGACAAGTTAAGCAAATAAAGTCCCAATTTAGGAAAGTGCTGATTTGACACTTCCCTGTAGCCTAGCCACTCGGTAAGTCGACAATCGACAAATCTGCCTATTCGCGTGAGTAAAGGAACGGCAACGGACTTTTCTTTTAAAAATAATTTATTAAAATGCACAGAGTGACAGCACTTAATTAAGAACTAAACAATAATCAACTTAACTTCTATATGCTTACCAATTTATACATAAAAAATTACTTACTAGGTATTCGCTGTTGCTGACACACAACCTACATTTGGTTTAGTGCTAGCAAAGCTTATATGGGTAGGGTTAGCACACTTAACTCGTGCCTTAGAGGCTGCTATGTAAGCGAAGTACTTAAAAACAATATTCTTTACTACATTTGATTGCCCTTGAATCCTTGGCAATTTGATATCCAAGAAAATTAAATATATTAAACGATGAAGAATTTATTAATATGTTGGGTATTAAGATTATATTAGGCTATCTTTTCGGAGTCCATATCAGTCAAGTAGGTTAGTTATTAGGTACAGTTAATTGAATTCATAAGAAAAGCTCGTCAAATATTATTTTGTAAGGTTTTTTATTTTTCTTTATTTCCATCGTACGAGTATTAAGTAACTTTTAGATAGGTTGACAATTTTAGTAATTACATTTCATGCTTATTTATTTTCGGTCCAATCCAATTGAATTCGTTTAAAACATCAATACTAATTTCATCAAAAACATTTGTCCGAGTAGCTTTCAAATAGTTGGCGGAAATTTATTAAAATAATTTAAAAGCTTTACCGCACCAAATAGGTCAAAGTGTATTGAAAATATAATTTGTTGAAATAATATGTTATATACAGTCCTGAATACATATACAGAACTGTCATTTCTGCAACTAATAGTTCGTAATGTCATAAACATACTTTATACCTGTGATGAATAAATAAAACTTATAATTAATTAAATATTTATTAAGACTTTCGTTGTGGGCTTACTCAACAACAAAGCTATGATAGGCTGCGATTAGCATTTCTTAATGAAGCCCCATCTCGTGCCTCAATTATACATTTAACAATTGGTTAAAAGAGTAAAATGTGAACGTAGCAATCACAATGACGATCCGCGTGAGAAACGTCCTTTAACAGCGACTACTGAAGATAACATCAATGCTGTGCGACGCATGATAGAGGAAGATAAGAGAGTGACCTATCAGCAGATACGGGCAAGCCGTAGGGATAGATATTGTTATTAGTCAAGTGCATGACTATGGGAGATGTCGAAATAATGCGTCACCCGCCATACAGTCCTGACCTGGTACCCTTACTATACTATTTATGCCCAAGAACTAAAAATATAATTCGAGGTATTCGCTTTACGAGTCCTAAAGATGCGGTGAAAGCGTATGAAAGTGCAATAGAAGGGACCTCTAGTTTTCAGGGTTACGTAGGTAAGAGTTTGCCTCCTGATACGCGGAAAATAGTTGCACTGACCTCGTTTCGAAAACGCCTGCGAAGTTTTTAGGTAGATGGACTTTAATGCAGTTATGCGTGATATATTTTTACTTTTATGTTAAATATTTTATATGTGAGTTTTTAATGAGTATACATTTTGATAATCCATAATAATGATATTTCAAACTATAAGTATGATATATGTGTGTACAATGTACATACAAAATTACTTAGTTGATTTAATGTCCTATATTAAAACTCCTAGTTGGGGCAGAAGGAATTCACACTGAGCCTTCATTACGTTAGGTCTTAAGCCTCGTATCTCACCTCGCACCAAGTCTATTCAGCTCTCTTTGCCTTATTTGCAACTGAATAACGTAATTCACATAACTTATAGTCTTATCTATCTAATAATGAAAAATATCCAGTAGAATAAAAGTAACTCATTAAAGCGTATATGACCTAAATAAAACATTATATGAAAGTTCAGTTAATTAGGTACTAGATTGTTCAAAAGATCGCAACTCATCGGAAGCGCGGTTGAACAAAGTTAAAGAGCTTCATAAATTCCTTTAAGCCTTAAATGTAGGTGGTCGATATGATCCTTACAATCTACTTTAAGTTGGGAAGAATATAATAAAAGTTTTAAGGAAGTGACATAGTTTTATGATTTAAGTCTGTGATGACATAGTTTTATGACTAATAAACCATTTGAGGAAACAGGCAGAAGGCTCACCTGATGTTAAGTGATACTGCCCATAGACGCTCACATTGCCACAAAGCTCTCAGGTGCGTTGCCGGCCTTTTAAAAATTGCTCTTTTCTTAAAGAACCCTAAGTCGAATTGGTTCGGAAATATCGTTCAAATATATAGCGCTCAACGACATCATTTTAAACAACTTTAATTTCTTAACACACGCTATGTTTTGTATATATATTAATCAGAGCTACATATCAAAAACGAAAACACACTTTTTACTAAATCTTGCTAAATGCCGTTGAAATAGATATATTTGGTCTTGCAGCAGCTGTGCGGTATGCGCACTTATTGTTTCTAAGAGGGTTCATTCACAGATGGCGCCACTAATCACACTTGTGGGTTTATTATTATTGCGCTCAGCTCTGGACCAGCTAAATTAAGTAAAGCGAATATAACGTCTAATATCTATTGAAATCCGTCTGATATCTGTTAATTAACTCTGGTTCTTACCATACTCTATAAATGTCGGCTACTTTGAAATATATAATGAGTGGTTTATAGTTAGTAATTACTTAGTAGAACACTTCCGAAATAAATTTATCAATTCAAATTTAGAATAATTTATTAATTTAGGTAATACAATGTAAACTTATGAACACCAATAAAGAACTACATATTAAATGCCTCTAATTTTACATTAACCGTAACCTCTGTTTATCTACCTAATTAAACTAAAAGATTTTACCGCAATCGTTAAGTAAACTTAAGTTTGCCGTAAGTTAAAATAAATGACTTGCACATGTTAATAAGCTGTAAATTTCAAATTATATATGAATATTTAAAATTGTGTTAATTATGTGTGATTGACATCATGTTTTTTTTATAGAACAGGGAGCAAATGGGCAGGCTCACCTGATGTGAAGTGATACCGCCGCTCATGGAGACTCAATGTCAGAGGGCTCGCGAGTGCGTCGCCGGCCTTTTAAGTGTACCAAACACTCTTTTCTTAAAGGACCCTAAGTCCAATTGGTCTGGAAATACTTCTCTTTCTATGCTTATTTATTATTGCTATAGGAGAAAATTATCGTCCCAATTGTTGGTTCTTCATGCCGGTTTGACGTTACAACCTTGTCTGGGGCGCAGATTTTGACTCTGTTTGTTATGACACAGCCGGGTATCGAACTAATGACCTCGGCGATGAAAATCGAACGCTAATGCCACCATTGCTCAATTTCCATAAAAATGAAAAAAATATATGTGAAGACTACTTAAAGAGTACATGGTCTGATGTTTACATGCCACTCACTAGACAAAGTAGAATTTCATTAGTAATATTTAAATTGAAACAAAAACAAGGCCTCTCAACATATACGTGCATAATATAAACATTATTTATAATAGTTAATTTTTTTTCCATTCAATTTGGAACACGAACAACAATTGGGTTTAAGGCTTGAACAGTGCTCAAATCGGTCAACTAGCCCTAGTTTAAATTAAATTGTTGGAAGAACTGTCGCTCATATGCATTTGAAAAAAATATATATTGTGGGTTGAAGCCTACTGTATCGATTGATAAAATCAAAAAAGATAAAAGCAATACCAATTTCCCAAAAAAAAATTTACCATCGAACCGTAGATTAGACATAAATTACAAATTCGCTCCAAAACGGTTTATGCGATTTATTTTTATCTTACACGTATTATTAGATATAGCATATATTATTATTTTGATAAAAAAAATTTTGTATTAATTCGTTTCTTGGGCATGGAAAGTAATAAAAGGTAAATAAACTCAAGCGCAATGGGCTTCCTCCCGCAATTTCACACCCGCGAGCCCTGCATGCGGCCTGTCTTCAGTCCACCTCAACGCTTTGCGACGGGAGGACTACGCTTGTGTGTCGAAGCCAATAATAATTAAATATTTGCGTATTTTAGTTTTTACCCGCGGATTTTTTTAGAAATGCCAAAATATAAAATGAAATATCAAGTGAGGCGAGGACATGAACTTCGGAAATTATTGTATGTTATAAGTATATGTATATAAGTACCTACCCAAAAAAAACTCAAATTTAGAGTTGTCAAGTTTCAAGTGCAACTTGTACAACCAAGTAAAATAAGTTGCTGAACCTGATAGAATCTGAAAGTGGGTACTGGATCTCGAGGATGGTAAGCAGTAGACATACCGTCATTGAGCTCGTTGTAATCAGCTCAGCGAGACGATACTAGAAATGTGACTAAATGAACCTGATGATGGACTCCGAAGGTGGGTACTGGGTCTCGAGGATGGCAAGCAGTAAACATACCGTCATTGAGCTCGTTGTAATCAGCTCAGCGAGACGATACTAGAAATGTGACTATATGAACCTGATGATGGACTCCGAAGGTGGATACTGAGTCTCGAGGATGGTAAACAGTAGACATACCGTCATTGAGCTCGTTGTAATCAGCTCAGCGAGACGATACAAGAAATTTGACTATATGAACCTGATAATGGTCTCCGAAGGTGGGGACCGGATCTCGAGGATGGTAAGCAGTAGACATGCCGTCATTGAGCTCGTTGTAATCAGCTCAGCAAGACGATACTAGAAATGTGACTATATGAACCTGATGATGAACTCCGAAGGTGGGTACTGGATCTCGAGGATGGTAAGCAGTATACATACCGTCATTGAGCTCGTTGTAATCAGCTTAGCGAAACGATACTAGAAATGTGACTATATGAACCTGATGATGGACTCCGAAGGTGGATACTGAGTCTCGAGGATGGTAAACAGTAGACATACCGTCTTTGAGCTCGTTGTAATCAGCTCAGCGAGACGATACAAGAAATTTGACTATATGAACCTGATAATGGTCTCCGAAGGTGGGTACTGGATCTCGAGGATGGTTAGCAGTAGACATGCCGTCATTGAGCTCGTTGTAATCAGCTCAGCGAGACGATACTAGAAATGTGTTATATGAACCTGATGGTGGACTCCGAAGGTGGGTACTGGGTCTGATTGACTCTAATTTCATTTTCGGGCTTAGATATAACATGCTGCACTCGTAGGTTTCAGAACCAAGAAAAATATTTAAAATTTCAACTGGAAGACGAATCGTTGAAATTGATTATTTTTTCAATAAACTCAAAGAAATATAGTGGTATTATAGTAAATATTACCTAATATTTATTTAATATTAAATATTAATAAGTTCATATAGTCACATTTCTAGTATCGTCTCGCTGAGCTGATTACAACGAGCTCAATGATGGTATGTCTACTGCTTACCATCCTCGAGATCCAGTACCCACCTTCGGAGTCCATTATCAGGTTCATATAACACATTTCTAGTATCGTCTCGCTGAGCTGATTACAACGAGCTCAATGACGGTATGTCTACTGCTAACCATCCTCGAGATCCAGTACCCACCTTCGGAGTCCATTATCAGGTTCATATAGTCACATTTCTCGTATCGTCTCGCTGAGCTGATTACAACGAGCTCAATGACGGTATGTCTACTGCTAACCATCCTCGAGATCCAGTACCCACCTTCGGAGTCCATTATCAGGTTCATATAGTCACATTTCTAGTATCGTCTCGCTGAGCTGATTACAACGAGCTCAATGATGGTATGTCTACTGCTTACCATCCTCGAGATCCAGTACCCACCTTCGGAGTCCATTATCAGGTTCATATAACACATTTCTAGTATCGTCTCGCTGAGCTGATTACAACGAGCTCAATGACGGTATGTCTACTGCTTACCATCCTCGAGACCGAGTACCCACCTTCGGAGTCCATCATCAGGTTCATATACTCACATTTCTAGTATCGTTTCGCTAAGCTGATTACAACGAGCTCAATGACGGTATGTCTACTGCTTACCATCCTCGAGATCCACTACTCACCTTCGGAGTCCATCATCAGGTTCATATAGTCACATTTCTTGTATCGTCTCGCTGAGCTGATTACAACGAGCTCAATGACGGTATGTCTGCTGCTTACCATCCCCGAGATCCACTACTCACCTTCGGAGTCCATCATCAGGTTCATATAGTCACATTTCTAGTATCGTTTCGCTGAGCTGATTACAACGAGCTCAATGACGGTATGTCTGCTGCTTACCATCCTCGAGATCCACTACTCACCTTCGGAGTCCATCATCAGGTTCATATAGTCACATTTCTTGTATCGTCTCGCTGAGCTGATTACAACGAGCTCAATGACGGTATGTCTGCTGCTTACCATCCTCGAGATCCACTACTCACCTTCGGAGTCCATCATCAGGTTCATATAGTCACATTTCTTGTATCGTCTCGCTGAGCTGATTACAACGAGCTCAATGACGGTATGTCTGCTGCTTACCATCCTCGAGATCCACTACTCACCTTCGGAGTCCATCATCAGGTTCATATAGTCACATTTCTAGTATCGTTTCGCTGAGCTGATTACAACGAGCTCAATGACGGTATGTCTGCTGCTTACCATCCTCGAGATCCACTACTCACCTTCGGAGTCCATCATCAGGTTCATATAGTCACATTTCTAGTATCGTTTCGCTGAGCTGATTACAACGAGCTCAATGACGGTATGTCTACTGCTTACCATCCTCGAGATCCAGTACCAACCATCAGAGTCCATCGTCAGCTGATGATGATGACTCGGTTTCGGTATTTTAGCAATACTGACATTAAAAAGTTTTAACCTCAGAACGAATTAAACATGTAAAAAAATCATGTATGTACTAGTTAAATAATTGGCAGCCACCATTTTTTCTAGACAAAGATTTATTTATAAATTTTTATATTTAGCTAATAATTGGTTTCGTATTCACGTAGTTTTGTTAGACTATTCACTATTTTGTTAGACTAGATGGCGTTAGTAAATTATTGTTTGTAGTAGAGGTCAAATCCTCAAAGTCATCGGCGTATGTTAGAGTCTTAAGAAGATTATGAGTGTTTACGGAACAATTCATCACGTTATATTTATTTATTGCAGCTGAATTTGGATTTTAGTTAATTGTAATAAGCTTTATTCTCGTGTAAACACATTGTAAGCGACATGTAGGTCATATTAATGTATGTTGAAATGGGTGTTAATTTTAATTGCTAGTTGTTGATGCGTTGTATTAGAAAAGAATAGGCGAGATACATACAATAAATAGGGCTCTTAATCATTATAAAATATATGATCTATATAAGTCTAAGAGATAACTCAATTGTAAAGCAAAACGAACATTATAAAAAATTAGCATTTGCCTCAAAGTGCCAGGTAATCTATAAGTCTTTGTAAGTAACTTTAAATACAATTGCCTTCGCAGATATTATATTAAAGAGATTAAGTAGTTATAAAAATGCAGAGATCTTAAAGTCTGAAATGGCACGTCAAAAATTTCCGGATTTCTAATTGTTCAATTTCTATCTCTGAAGTTGTCTTTAAAATGCCAGGCACCAATCGATTCTTCTTTGTACTTTGTACTGTAGAAAATTCTTGTAAGTACTGTGAAGGTAAACTTCTGACATTGCACATACCCAAAAATTATCAACGTGTTAGGCACAGATTTTTATAGCCATTTTACTATGAAGAATGAAATCAGTTTCAGTTGCAGAAATCCAAGATCTGAATAATAATTCATTTATTAATCTTTGCAATATGCAGCAAACGTTGCAGTTGTTTTCGTACCCTTTTACATTGTATTTAAACATTAGCGATTTATTGAAGAAGAAAAAGCAGATTGCTTGTTATTTCCCTCCTAGCAAGATTCAAAAGATCCTTGAAAGGGTAGATATTGTTAAAAATATCATCGCATTAGCAGAACAAAAACGATTGAGTACAGAGATAAGGAAAAATATGAAAAGAAAACTCATTTCCCCCGAAATTAGCTTGCATTTTTCACAAAGCTTAACCGTAATAAATGAATAACAGTTTGCCTAAGAGCGGTTATCGTTGTTAGACATTTTATTAATTGTCTTAATAAAAACGTTAAATGAGGCGTTATGGTTGATCAGAGGTTTTTATTCGAATTTCGGACACGTGTAAGACTGGTGCAGTATTTCCTATTTTATTCTCATAATTTATATTAAAAAATTTATAAATTTTCTTTGGTACTTAATTATCATACTACCTAACGAACAATCCTGCAGCAACTACCTTCCTGCCGTAAATTTGCCGTTACTAATACTAGATATTAAGAAGTTAGACTATGTATCAGTTTTGGTTCGACAAGTTCGTGTTTACAACAATATATTTAATTAAAAGTTATGGCTAAAAACATGAAATATCTGCATGACTTATTTTCAAATCTTAAACGTGACTTAATCCGTAAAGAAAGTAATATTATGCCATTATTTAATATTTTCGTGAAATAATTAATATAAATTTATGATATATTTTAATAATGTGATGATGTAATGATAAAAATATAAGAATTGACTATATGACTAATAATGTATGGAACTTCTATCTAAAATTACATTTAAGCCAAATTAGCACTCCATTGTGCGTTGCAGAATATGCGAACATTAGATTGTAACACCATAACATTTTTGTACCATATTCTTGTAAATAAATTATTATTAATGTTAGCATTAATAATCTCCTTTTACTGTCGCCCTTTAATCAGACTCGCAACTAAGTCTCCTGAAAAGTACCTAGCATTCCATTCTATGGCATGCCAGCGTTTCTATTGAAATAGCTCTAAAAATAAGCGTGATGTTTACAACAATATACGCGTTTCCAGCGTGTGTCGTTTGAAACTAGAAACGTCAGTCGTGTGACGCCGTGTACGTGAGACAACCGCTCAAATCAATTAGTGCAGCTATCCGATCGCGTCCTGACAATTTGGAAGTCTGTGGTTGCGCGGGAAAACATAGTTTGGATTCTTTTGTCACCTGTTGTTAAAATGAATTGGAGATATCTTGTATTTCGTCTGACGTTTTTTGTTATTATTTCTGGTAAGTTTTTGAAGAACAATGAGAAGTTTTTCTTTTCCGTTATCATAAACAATATTAAGATTAAATAATAATTAAAAAAAGCGTAAATGTAATTCTATTATTTTATATTTTAAACAAATTAATGTTTCATTCAACGCCACATTCATAGACATAACTTTTGACTTTTAGTCGTGAATGTTTTTTTTGCTTTATTATACATAGGAACTATTATTAATAAAATATAGGATTTCATGTTTATTTAATGTACCCAGTTATAATTAATTGCACCTGGAACGGAAAATACTCGCGCAGAGTCATTTAGTATTAATAATTTACCATTGATTATTATGTAAATATTATATCACTTGTGAGTTATAATTTCATATTTAAAAATAAATAAATCAGTGGCATTACGACCTTTTTACTTCAATGTCTGTATCCGTTTCATGATGAATTGTCAATCTACTAGTAGATGATCAGCCTCCTGTGCCTGACACACGCCGTCGACTTTTTGGGTCTAAGGCAAGCTGGTTTCCTCCGAATGTTTTCCTTCACCGTTCGAGCGAATGTTATATGCGCACAGAGAAGGAATATCCATTGGTATACAGGGATCGAACCTACTACTTCAGGGATGAGAGTCGCACGAGGAACCTACTGCCAATACTGCTTAAATTTTCATATCTAATCAACATAACGGTTAACATTAGTCAGTCATTCGAAAACAGGCATAATTTTTATAATAAAAAGCAGATTTTTTTTTAAAACGCAGCATTGATGATACTCTATAACTACTAATAGCCCGAACACAAATTACATACGCTACTGGTAATAAGGCCTATAGGCCTTATATTGTATTGTATATATCACAGTTGCATACTAAAATTAATCAAGATCGCCATCACTATTAAAGTTACAGTGTACCAGTGCAGTGGTATAATTTAGAATGCAGCGACAAGATCAATGGTCATGAAGGACGTAACGTAATACGTATGAAAATGTATCACATGTAACATATTCCTATTCATTTCATATGATACATATACATTTTTTAGAATGCGCCGGATGACAATTGTGCAATATGCCGCAGTGAATATGTTTTTTAATATTTCACAAGGTTATTTCATACTCATTATTCTTCTATGGTTTGGATTTTTAAAATTACTAGCGGTTTGCTGAAGATTAAATTACAGACTATTTAAACATTGTATCGGGCCATTTATTTAATTTATATATTAAAAACAATCCTATCCTAACAGATGGACCCTAAACTGACAATAAACATGATAAATTAATTGGGAAACACAAATTACATAATTATAGGACTTTTGTCAGTTCCCTTAACGGACAATAAAATAGGTCGGTTAACGTCTGTAATTCGTTAACAGAAGTTTGACACCGAGTGCCCTCAGTTGTTAGTACGTAAAAAGTATTGAAAGTTATGTGATTCGTCACATGAACTTTAATAATTTATAACAGCTGCTGTAAACTTTTGTGATTGATGAACTTATTCGAACTATCTATGTTGTAAGCATGGAACACATGCAGCAATAGTTAAAAAAATAAAATAATTTTCATTAATGTAATGAGGGCAGGGGCTCACCTGATGTTAGGTGATAGCGCCCATTGACATTCACATTGCCAGATGATTCGGAAGTGTGTTCCGGCCTTTAAGAATTGGTATGCTCTTTTTTTGAAGGACTCTTCGAATTGGTTCAGAAATACTTCAGTGGGCTGTTGGTTCAACATAGTGCGCGGCAAAAACTAAGAGACGCTCTATTGTGAACCGACGGACGTCAAGGTGATACGGATGGTACTTTGTATCCTGCCTTGACGTCCGATAATGAAACTCAGCAACAGATATTAGCCCGCATAACTCCTAAAGCTAGCTATTCAATTAGGGTCCTTTAAGAAAAGCGTTCTCTTCTTAAGTGGCCGGCGACGCCTTCGTAAGCCCTCTGAGTGATGGGCGACAGTATCACATCAGAGGAGGTTTCTGCCCGTTTGTGCCATAAAATAATAACTAAAATTCAGATTAACATTTTCAGATCAATCTGCATAAAATAATTTCTTTCGTAAGATTAGACATTGTCTAATCCTCGAAACGTATTGTAAAAATGGTTGAACAATATTTAAAACAGTAATGAATTAATACAATATCAAACACAGAACTTATACTCTCAGCCAGTTGAGCTCGTTAAGTGGCGAATGACTAGCAATTCCTACAATTATGTGCGCCACATTATGTCACAACGTTCTAATAAAGGCTGTGACTCGGTTGAGTCTCGGATGAAAATAAATTGGACGACTTTGATTCGACAATCAATTTTGAATCGAACGCATTTCGAATATCAAAATAGTTTTGTACTGTTTGTAACTTTATGCTACTACTGTACTAAACCTTGACAAATCGTTATAAATTATACACTACGGAAATATACCTTGAGAAATCTCCGCGTTATAGGAGGAATCACCGCGTTATATGGGGTATGGAAATCGCGTATGCGAAAACGCTTTTTAATATATTTCAGGGATTTAATATATTTTATCTAGCGTGGCACAGACCCAAGCTTTACCATCATGTAAACACGCAATTTCTTAGTGACTTTTTGAATTACCTGCAAAGTACCTAGAATACAGAAAGGGTTAAAATAAAATTAAACAAGAGGTGCAAGACAAAGCAGACTATTCCAAGATCATAACGAGCCAGGGTGATAATTTATTTATCTCGATGCAATCTCAGCTTATTCCCAGGGAAATGCATTGTTGCTTTATGAACACAAGTTTAAACTTTAGTTCACAAATAAACGTTAGCTCGCTGCGGACTTGATAACTTCTTTCACAGAACTTGTTTCCTAGCCTTCTGAGAATTCAGGTGCGCAATTCTTTGATAATTATTTGTATGAAATAATCACGGACGTATATCAAAAATATTAGCACGTTTGTAATAATAAAAATTCCCAAATATATTTAATAAATATTACAGTTCAATTGTGTGTCTATGATTGGTACCGATGTTATGTAGCAATTTCGTTACAGCTAAGTTTTTGGATGTGGTAAAAGTTTTTGGTTATATGGATATTTAAATGTTATATAGTATTGTCTTTAGCTAAAAGTCCGGAGTGGAAAAATGAATGAATCGTCTAATGAAGTTAGATTAAATAGTAACATAGGGTTGGTTATATTCTGCATTCGTGTAAATTACTGCCTACATACTATTACCATACCCCTTAGAATCAGGTATAGTTACTTATACTAAATATAATATTAACTGAAGTTGGAAAAACCTCCTTGCATTTATCTCTCTCACAATTTATTAATAATTTTATCATTAGCGCTTTCGGTATATCTACTTTCTCTAACATTCTAAAAATAAAAACGCGTCTGAAGAATATTTGTGAACATTAATCACTGTTAAAAACTGTTAATTTTGATGTATGGAATATCCCTTCATTAAGATTTCGTTATCAGCTTTCACTATAGACAATTCGGGTTCTAGGTAAACAGAAACTCAATATATATTTATTAGTACAAGTTAAACGTTTGGCGTACTGATAAATTGGTACAACTTAAAATACAATTTTTAATGTGGCACGCACTTGTAGGCAAACAAATATACACGAAGAGATAAATAATTAATTAAACAAAACAATGTAATTATTAAAACTAGAGAAGAATCGATTTTTTTCTGAGCTTAGGAACTATGGATATCCAGACCTAGCCCGTTTATCAGAATCCTTAGTCTGGACATCAGTTAGCTTTGACCAAAACGCGATCTTCGGAAAGGTCTAGAAGTTTGAATAATAAATCTTGATTTTTGCACTTAAATTTAGCTTTAAGAAACGTGCGCCATACAACACGTCATATAAATAAAAATATATTCAATTGCCTTCCTATAGTAAATGTTTGCAATAGTTAGCATCATAAAAATGCTCTCTTATTCGAAGCAGCAGCAAAATAAACCTCAACTATCTTTCCTTTCATGTAACCGCGGAAACGCGTTCCATAGTCATATTAAATTCCCATAATAATGTAACTTGGAAGTTATTTATGTGCCAATTAGGTTAGTTAGGTTATTAGCTTCATAACATGAGTTTATCGTCGCCTGTGTTTAAGACAGCTAATTAATTGCTTAAAGTCTGTTAATATATAATCTCATGTTTAAAACCAATTATAGTTTCTCTGAAGTGTGTCATGTTTAATAAAAGCAAAATATTATTGGCCTTCATTTTCTTACTGTAAAAAAGGGTTAGAAATAATAATTATTTATTTATTTGTCAGAATATGGTACAAAAATATTATGTTGACACGATCTAAACTTCACATATTCCGCCACACATATGTCATGCCATAGCGTGCAAATTATTGTTACATAATTAAAAGGTGGAGTTTAACATGGTACATATTTATATACATATTACATTTCATTATAAATTTTAACATATATATGTAGTTACATTAGTTGTGTTCTGGCGAATATTAAATTCGATAATAATAAATAGTTGCACTCTTTTAACTAAAGCTCATTTACGTCTCTCTTCGTCCACAATGTTTACGTTGATAGAAAAGATATATGTGTATTTGAGTTAAAAATTTTCAATTAAAATGTTTATTTGTGAAGAATCAGGTAAGGCACATAATTTGATTCATATGAAACAATAAAACTATATACCTAATGTTTGTATATTTAATGTTCATCTTTAACAAATATTTCTTGTTGTCATTACTTGATACTGCTTACCTAGTTGTTTTCTATTTATTTAGGATTTTTTTAAATTGTACTACACGTACACAAAATATATATATACTTCATCTAGTACTAGTTGAAGTATCATAAGATTTACTATAACTATATTAGTATTAGTATTAGAGCTGACTTATATAAAATTACCCGATTTAAGTTTTAACTGGCAGTAAATGTAAAATTAGATTCAATTAATTTTTTTTTTAACGTTCATAAGTGTTCATAAGTTATGTTACCTATATGAATTAATGAATTTTGAATAAGTATACAATTATTAAAACAGAGTTTATTGTATTAAAATGTTCTCTCAAAAATCTATATAGATGGAAAGGCGCGAAGTTGGTTTTATATACATTCATAGCATCACGAACAGTCAGTTCATACATTTCAAATGTGAGTACACTGGCGCAAAATTATAATTATTCAAAGTGTTAGCAGTTCTAAATTTAAACGTCAGATGCAAATCTCAAATAGATACAGCCAGGTTTAGTCCTGGCGCACCAGTAATGCTGGATATTGTTGATTTTAGCTTACATGGGATTATTCGCAGTAGATAGCGGGAGAATATTATAACAATGTGCTTGTGGCATACGTAGAATTACGAAATAGATCGAAATATCTGAAATTCGTAGAATATTTTCGTATGTTTGCACTAACTTCTATATTAATATTATGTGTAGGTTACTTACTATAATTATATTCAATCAATAATCAATAATTAGATTCTTCAGGGTTCTTGTTCGTGTGCCAATAATGCTCTTTCCAGTTTTAATAAAAACTACTCAAAATTTAGAGTTATGTACATACAATAAATACTCAGTTTTATGTAAAAGATAAACTATTATTGAACGATTGGAAGATAAACAAATATAAGCAATCAAATGCTGTCTAACAGAGTGCTAGAATTAAACATACAATTTATTAATTCTATGTTGCTACATATTTGGATTAATGAGGAAAACAAAGATCAAATATCTTAATTTCGTAAAGTTTTACCTAAAATCCAATATCTTCTCCAAGTTATTTACCTTTGTTTAATAAATAATCCTAAATCTAAATAATGTGGTAAATTTTCTATTGATCACAAAACATTTATTTTATTCACAATAGTATTGTATAGCTATACATACTACTATATATATAGTACATGGTTTGAAATGTATTGTCTAATTGCAAAATAGTTTTATTTAGATCGAGACTGATTAATGTGCGACTACAATCAACGGATGACAAAAGCAATTAACATGTTTGTTATGATATTTGTGTAACAAATGAAAATGCACTTCCTATGACCCGGTGGACTAGATGTGTTTGATTTTAGTTGCTATTTGACTGAGAAATTTCAATGAATTTCCAAATTAAGCGGTTTGCTTGTTTTTCATAAGACATTAGCCCTTAATATTGATTGGATTGTAGAAATATTTATAGTGCTTAATATAGGAATGCAACGGGCTTTATAGCTGATAAGCGATCTCTTTCAGGCTACGCTATTAAAGAAAAAAACGAAATAGTAAACTTAAAGTGCAAGAAGTGCCAGTGATAGCAAATATACAAAAATCTATACTGTACTTTGAATATTATTCCATATATCAGACGTCAGACGATTCATATGCAATTCTAATTTAGTATATAAATAATATTCTAAAGCGAACGTCAAATACGCCGACAGAGTGCTTCTATTTGGATTACTAAATAGTCGGACTGTATTGTTACGATAATGAAACGAAAAGCCTGTTCTACCAAATATATTTAAAATAAGCTATTACATTTGTATCAGCCACTTATTAGGTAAGGGATTCAAATACTTATACCAAGACATTTTAGGGTATCACCCCAGGCTATTTTGGAATGTGCTAATTCTTTCACTTGGGAGAAATAACATTAAATCGCATCGATGCGGTTCCCAATGCTTTTCTGCTAACGAACCGATATAACTCAGAGGGTGGGAAATGTTTTCCATTCGCGAAAACTCTTTGTGTATCGTAAAGGGACTATACAGAGTGTTTTAATATAATTCTGCATCAATCCTATTGAATTTCGCTTCGTGTCCTAGTCTTTGAGTCAATGTTTCCGAAAGGAAGGCTTGAAGCTGTGGTAACAAAAACACAACCACAATTCCAATTCCAAACATTATTATTTTAAGATTCTGTGCTGAATTACCGGAAATTTCTATAGAAAATAAATAAATAATTATTAGCATTCCAAAATCTACATTCCATTGTTCAAAAACAATTGAAGTTTTGTTCGAGCATATTTATTTTCACACCCCGTATACCTAAAAACCGAGGTGTGTAAGTGTAAACTAGAAGTTGCTTAAAGTTGTTTTGGCGAGATCTTGGTCTTGGCCTTAATATACGACTTGCTTTCTCAACTTCATGGATATAAAGAGAATAGCAATGTAAGACAATGTTATCGTAATTTTACTTGGATTGTTGAATTGCGATTATAATGTTTGTGAGACTGTAGTGGGAATTGTGTACAAAACTGCTAATTTATTGGTAAATGTTTTGGTTCTGTGTTCTTCAATAGGTTCTTCTATTTTAGGCTAAAAATATCAGCTAAAGACACTACATGCATTAGCCACATAACTATAACAGTTAAAAACTGACCAATTCTAGTTTGTGCTCACAAACCTATCGACGTTGAACAATGTGTTACTATTCAAGTTCATCTAAACCTTCGTTAAAACATCAAAGCGCACATAAGGTTCCATTTGATATACTGCAGTTAAAATAATAATAATCAGGCCTAATAGTACCAGTACGAGTCAAGGCCATTTTGCTCAATCAGGCTTTCTGAGTTTTATAAGCGTGGCGATTTCCTATATCGTCAGAGTTACGCCCCGAGAACATAGCGAGACGTTGGCAGTCTCTTCAACTGTTATTTATTTATTTTATTTATTCACACTTCGTTGCTAGAAAGAAACACAAATAACACAATATATATAAATTACAAGGGATGCAACGGGCGGTTACATTTCATTCATTCAAATTATTCATATTCTTGTACGCGACTGGTCCAAGAGTTAAAATAAAATCCTCTATTTTTTAAAGCACATTGGACCCAGAACCGTACAGTACCTATTTATTGGTAGAGTTTTTGTGGGTTCAGATACTATTAAATTTGAGTCACAAGAGTTAATTTTATACTTCCTTATTTTTTAGAATGCTTCATATATTTTAAAAGGTCCGCCAAGCAACAAAGCCACACAACACTTTAATTTATTTTAAGTATCTTACAAATTACGTTCATTGCAGAAGCAGTTTTTCATTCACTCCCAAATGTTCCATAATCAATATGACCTTGCTTGAGTATAAAGTCCGCTACAATACACAAATCCTTTAAAGTGTTATATCATTAACATTCTCGTAAAACCAGAGTCCTTGAAAGTCCTACGATTATATATGATGATGTCAGTGCAATTTGCCAGATCAATGTTGTGCAGTCGCTACTTAAATCTGGTTTGAGTTATTAATTATTTTTCTACTACATACTGATACTGAAATGAAATATTTCAAATAAAAAAATACATTTGGTTTTGGTAGTTATCTCTCGTATATCTCTAGTTATCTGATTATTAAAATATAAGTTCTTTTAATAATAGATTTAATTTGTTGACCAATGTTAGACATATATATTTTTTTTGAAATTTAGACACTTCGAAACAAATGCGTTCGAAGACTGAGGCAAAATTTTGATTCAGTCGCGACATCATAGTATGAAACAGCGATGTATATTGGTTGTAGAAAGTCAACAGGCTGGCAATAATCGCTCATGGTTACCTGGCCTAATATAACCTGACTTTTGTAAGTGCAAAATGAATTAGTTTTTCACGACGGCAGACGGTTTCTTTCGACACACGTGTGTTACGCATATCAGAAGGAAACAACCATTTAGGGCCCACGCCCTCAAACTTGCGTTTAGCAGAATTCACCATAACACTACTCGCTTACCAAGTCTAAGTTCAAAAGCATAAATTATAAAAATGTATTCCACGTAATTGAATGATGTAATGTTTGTGTGATTACCATTTCTATTTAAAAGCCAAAACATTGACCTAGTTGTGTTAATTTGGACACGTTTGTGTAATTTATTCTTTTCAATGCGTGGAAATGGAACAAAATTATTCACGGGTATACAAAAAAATTAGGGCTTTTCCACGCATACTTGTGTTTGTCAATTTATGTATAGCTCATAGGAAAGAGATTTTGTGATATTAAAAATATATTCTGGCGTGCATCTATCGAGGGATACAACACGCATTGTACCACGAAGAATTAAAAATTTGGCACGCCATATCAAAGTATAGAATCACTTACACAGAAGTTAAAGATTACTGGCATGTAATGCTTTCAAGGGGAAAGTGGTGAAATTTTTAAAGATAAGGTACCTTTTATGCCTGGCAGAGTATTTAGACCATAAGTTTTGACAACAATTATAATTAACTTCATTGTTTTTATTATTATGTCGTTATGATAGTTAATATATGATATTTTATAATTAATGAATCTGAATTATGCGAGCAAATGATTTATTATTGTTATTATTATTATAGTAGAATAGTGACTTTTTATTTAAGTTTTACTTATGATTTTGTCTCTGTATTAAAATGTTTTTAAATGAAATATCGAAAGAACAATAAACCAACTCCTTGAACCAACATTTCAATTCTAATAAATATAATTTAATTAAAATGGTGAAATGAAAATTTACTAGAAAAATAGGTCATAAAACGGTTTATAGAACAGATGTGTAATAAAGTGGCCGTAGTCCACGCTAGCTACGCGATTTTAATCAAAGGAAATAGATTTACATTACAATAAAAATATAAAAAATATTTTTATTTCTAAATTGAAGATTGTATGTTCTATGTTAATCGGGTTAAGCGGATGTGGTTGATTCTTGCCAGTGTTAGCAAAGTGAAGACAAAGATCAAAGCGTCTTGACACCGATCAAGAATGAGACGTAAATTATTTTTATGTGTTACAGGTGGCTAACATATGAAACTGCAAATATAGATTCAAAGTCTAACTCATAATTATGTTTCTTCTGCACAAACAGTATTTTGTTGCATGAAATAGTACTAATAGTTATCAAAAGAGGATTTACTTAAAAATAATAGAATACACACGATTTTTAATTTAAGAAAAAAACAATAATCAAAAGATTAGGATACGTACTTAATTTACACCTTTACAATTTACTGAGGGTAGGGTAGTAGTAACACGATCGTTCCGCACGAAGTCTCCTAAAAAAAAAGTGAGTCCACCCAGTCCACGACCTGCTGATGCAGGATACTGGGGCCGGCGTATAGCCCTTGAGGAGAAAGACGAAGAGAGTCGACGCCGGTTTTGCTTCGCCTTATCCGGTTTCTGATCCAAGATAGCGGCAGTCCGATATCTGTACTATTATATTTTACTCTAAACCTCTTTGAAATCTAAAAAGATTGGTGTTATTGTTGCAGTATTACTTATTTTTGTATATAATAAGCATATCACCGTCTTAAAAAATTTATACCCAAGTAGTTGCTATGATTTGTTGCGTACATTTTTTTAAACAAAATCAGGTCCTGCAAAACACAATGACAGACAATGACGTCAGAATTGCTGTCAAATATTAGTTTTTTGGTATTAGCTGTTTAATTTAGACATTACATTCAATTTTTTAAAGGCTTCTGCTTGGTTCGACCGCTCAGTTCGGCTGAGGACCGTACCAACCAGAGCCTGATATTACAGCAGCGAATTTATGATAAACAAGTTTCGGGACATTTCTTCTAGGTACTGTTTCTGCGACTTAGCTTCAAACGGCACTCGAAAAAACGAATGTTAATTGATTACTTTAATATTGACATTAAGTTTGAAATCGGTAAAGTAATGATATATTTTATTTATTTATAATTAATAATATATCAGTACTTCGTCATCGTTAATTTAAAATATATCAACATTGACAAATAAATAACAAGTATTAACGGTATTGAACTAATTTGACCTTTAATCTATTTATTTATACAGTCTATAAAATTACTATTACTACAAACTATCAAATAGTCTGTAATTTGTAGATCTAGTAGTATTATCGAATGAACCATAAGTATTAACGGTTATAAACTGATAAGACTTTGATTTGTTATTTTTGAGCTCTGTGACATACAATGTCAATATCAGCGCTATTTTTCCATCATATACTTTTTTTAAATAAATGTCTAGTCATTAAAGGCAGGGCAGGCCTTAAATATTTAATAAAATAAAATGCAACGTGCGTATACCTATTTATAAGATTATCCATTAGACGTCCCTTCGATGTGGTTTTGGTCGATAGCACTAATTTGATTGATTACATTACGCCCGTCTTTCTTGATTAGGCGTTCAATTGACCAGTGTAAGTTTGACAATTTATATGGGAATCACATTAGTGTTGCGATCGATAGACCTCTATAGAAAATAGTCTAATATTTAGCGATTTAGCTGTCATTCTATGACTTTCGAAATTTAAATCAACTCCCAATTCTGAAGAATTTAGACTTTTAGAGTATTGTTGAAGACCTAAACTTCATCATCAGAATGACTCTGCTATGAGTCACAAAACATCGCCGGTACGATTGAGGACTCCAAAATAGAAACGGAATCTTCATTGATTTATGCTATTATTAATCTTGAAAGTCGAGATGAGCATTAAATTACTTCATACAAAACTTTGTGACGTCAGAGGAATAATATTAAACTTGAACACAACTTAAATAAGATTCGCCAAACAAATCTCCTACCATCTTTCATTTGGATTCTAGAATTACCAACAAATTTGTCTTAGTTAAAATTTACGATGTTTTGCGTCATAGATATTATGATGAATTAATATATAATTATTTACGGAGTTACAGAGACGCTAGTTCAATTATATAGGTATTATACTGTTATATGTTTTAATAATAAATCAATGATTGATCATATACATTAGGTTCTACAACGATTGTAATTTACAAATAGCGTTCTTTCCCATTTGCTTATTTTAAAAAATGAACTAAATCACCATTATTAAAATTTATTGTACAAAACCCTCGGTATAAATGAATGTGCATACAATAAATATATTTAAAAAAAATATTTGTTGCACTATGTCATGATCATTTGTTTAAAAGAGAAGTGATCAGACTGACACACAATGTCTACCATTTTGGGTCTAATGCCGGCTTCCTGACGATATTTTCTTTATTTATTCGAGCGAATGTTAAATTGCGTAGAAAGAAAGTCGATTGGCGCACAGCTGGAGATGGTACCTACGACCTTAACGATACAGTCAATAGCCACTAAGCCAATAGTACTAGTTAAACTATTTTATATTATTTTCCCTATATAAGCAAACATGTTAAATATTATTTAAATTGTTTCAGAATGCACCACCTGCTTTATTGGCAATCAAAACCATGAATACAGATTAAAAACGGGCAGTTCTTTTTACATGGAGTGCCGATGTGACGAGCGACCACCTGCAGTTGTTATTCTAAAATGGTTTGATCCTAATGATAAGGAAATAATGCCACCGGGGTAATAACTATATTCATTCAATTTCATTTATTAAATAAAGTAATTGCTAACTTATGACTATATTAAAACAAATACAATAAAATTAAGCTAAAGGGTTCAGTTGGTTGATCGGCCTGAACTAAAAAAGTCCAGGTTTAATTTGATAAATATTTTTATGTTAAACTCCCTTTATCGAGGCAGGCTATATAACTGTCGCTGAAGCGAGGAGAATAGCTAGTTGTATAATATCTATGAAATTATTAATTCAAATGCCTGAATTTTTTTCATCTGATCACCCCTTACCAGGCAATGTTTCCTCTCTTTATCCTTGATTATATTTGATGCCTAATTAAAAAAACAAGTAATTTAAATCAGTTTCTATAAATTGAAATGTGATTACTAGTTTAATCTTTAATAATTATTTCCACAAGACCAGGTACAAAATCGAACGTATACACTGAATGGTGGGACGAACTCACAAATAGTTTGTACATAACAAACATGAGCAAATCATCATCCGGTGAATACAAGTGTTTCACTGTATATAACGAGACAACTTATGTCCACACATATGACGTCCAAGCATATGGTACGTACATAAATATTAATAGCTGGAAATATAATAATTATTAATTAGTCCTTCTCAGCACATGGTACTAACCCAGCTGTTTGGAAGATATAGGATAGATAAAATACATAAATCAAGCTACAGTTTAAATTTACGATTCTATTTGCTTATATTTTTTATAGATGAAGGCTACCTAATCAGTCATCTATGTATGATGATCAAATATTATGTCTACCACGTTTCGTAACCTCACGTTTATCTTCATAGCAAGTGTAAATTGCTGAAATATGTCGAGGCAGAATACGAAATTCTACCCGTATCATTATTAGGAATCAACATTGAGCATTTCCTAAGGCAGTTCCTGATGTGAACAACCATTATCTGGAACCATTTGAGTATTTCCAAGCCAATTCGACTTCAAGTTATAGTCGTACCAATTCTTAAAAGGCCGGCAACTCGCGAGCCCTCTGCCGGTCTCACTTAAGATCAGATGAGCCCGCTTGACCCCTGTTTTATAAAAAAAACACGCTTGGGGTTGAATAAACATGCAAACAAAATAGGGACAAACGGATGAAATTCTCATGTGATTTTAAATAAAAATCGTAGACCATAGCCAAGAAGCCAGCCAGCAAAACTAAAATACCTCAAGTAATATGAAAAATGATTCTGAGATTATTTCCTATCGTTAATCTAGAACTACTGAAAGCTTCAAAACCACTGAAAACTTTGACATAGCAATTTATTTGTATCTTGTACTATTTGTATAAAATACAATTCACATAACAAATAAAAAACTTAATTTCGCAATTATTTACCTATGACAGAAGCACCATACTTCATCAATACCAAAGAGACGCAATATGTCATTAATGGCAGCGATGCACTAATAACATGTGAAGCCAAAGGTGATATTAATCCCTTAATTAGTTGGCACAAAGACAACTTTGAACCTATTGAGGTAAGCCAATCTCATGTATGTTTATGTTAATGTTTTTCTATGCAATTTCGATTAAATATATCTACTTAGTATTTTTCTAACATACAAATATAAAATATTCAAGTTTAAAGACTTTTTTCACAAAAAAAGACAACAATAACACTTATATAAAAATAATACTTTAGGTAAATCATTGTAGGCGTTCCCAAAATAAGCAAAAATATCTTGTTCTGTTTTAGTATTTGGTACTTACATTTAAAACCAACATTAACTGGGCCGAGCATTACCACGCGAAAGCAGTTACATTAAACGTATGAGGTGCTTTTTGAACAGTATTAATTCAATTACTGCAGTGCTTAAACGTTATACATGTTTAGTAATAATTCTGAGAATAATTTCGATAATAACCTTCAATTATAATATTTTTGAGAGTATGTAATACAAAATAAAATACTTAAGAATTAGGGTGAATTTGTATTATGTATTAAGACAGAATTTTAAAATTTTCAAATCATATATCCGCCTCATTTTACTTTGCATTGACGAACCAGTTAAGATATCAGACATTTGAAACAATCTAATCCTGGTATGATGAAAACTTTTAAAATGTATAAATTACAAAATAGTTGTAAAGAGATCGATCTCATAGGTCACAGAGAATCCTTTTTATTATGTAATATAGTATTTTGGTTTCTTAGATTTATAGATGTATAGGTTTCGTAGTTTTTGTATCAACTTTCAAATAATACGATTATTATAACGAATACTAAAGTTGTTATTTTTCTAAGTGTGTTTATTGTCTCTCATTGATTTATTGTCTTTCTGAATAGATAACAGATGATAATAAGTACGAAATATCATCAGAAGGATTATTAATACACAACATTAGTATAGAAGACAACGGCGTGTACAAATGCGTCGCTGCTGACTACGAAACTGGCGAAGAAGTTGCTATCGACATTAAAGTTGAGGTAGAGCTTATTAAAATTACACTTTAAGTATTGTGCGTATATTTTACGAAGATCATCTTTCCAGTTAATAAAATTACACTAGTTAGGTACATTTACGTTTTTTCCGGTTTGTTGTTACCGATACCCCAGGGAAAATCTACAATTAGAACCAAGAACGTTAAAAGAAATCGTTTACACATTTTTCTTTATCCTTACAATACTAATATTTATTTTTAACACACAATTATACAGTCATATAAATATATTTACAATATTCTTGCCTATTCGTGCCGTCTGGCGACATCTCACAACATCAGGTGGGATTGTGATCAAATGACAGTTATGTATAAAGATAAATTTTTTAATTGGATATGAGTAATCAATATTTTATTTATCTGTGAAAACAAATTCTTAGGTAGTCACAATGCCAGAAATAATTGAACTTGTAGCTGTTCCTGAAAATATTGCTTATGAAGGGGCATCTATTTCGATGGAGTGTCTCGCACGTGGAACACCACCGCCAGAGTATAGCTGGAAGAAGATTTACAAAAATGTAAGCTATAATATTGGTTTAAGTGTCTTATATATTTCCTCTTAAAGACGAGGTTATTTTTTAAATGTACAGTATCCGGTTTCTTTATTTGTATATTTTAACTATATGGCTTGAAATCACTTAGACGGATCAGCGGTGATACTCTGTAACCTAAAATACAATCAAGAACGTCGAAGTTCCTATCGCTATCGCTATTACAGAAGACCGATGCTGTACTTAAATATAGTTAGTGCATAAGACTAATCAGGGAAAATAATTTCACTGTATTTGTTTTAAGGCGCATGTTGAAGGCAAACCGAACTATAAGCAAACATTGAATAAAATAGAATTTGATAATGTTGATAAGAACGATACGGGAATATACGAATGTATAGCTTCAAATACAGCTGGAAATGCCTCGAAACAAATAAGATTAAACGTAAGTAGTTAAACATTTTATAGTTACAGTAAATATTCCTGAGGTAAGGAGGAACTTACCTCAATAAGGTATAAAAATTTCACTTTCCAGCATATGGTCGCTTTGATATTTTTAAGAACGCTTTTCACCTGTTTCCGTACTCGTAAATCGCACGGACGGTTTATTTAAAATATTTTTTGAATATGATGACATTATACATAGGGTCTGTTTCACAATGCCCGGAATAGTTCCAAATAAGCTATTTAGTACTAATTGGTAGGATAAACTAGTGTTTGTTGCGTTTCACGACTGTCAGATAGCGCTTTTTGTCATAAAACGCGAAGCTTCTTATTCGGAACCTTTATCTTCCAAAAAATTGCATGTGTTGCATAGCTATTTGGTACTTTATCCATACATTGTAAAACAAGTCCTTAGTCTTAAAAAAGTTATTTATTACAATCTTAATTATGTGTTTTATTTAAATGTACAAATTACAATGCCCAAACCACTACTGAAATGTATAATTTAACAGGTCTTAGTTCCGCCAAAAATAACGCAGTTTAAAAATGCAACGGCCGTGGAAGATGGCACCGTACAAGTTGTCTGCCGAGCTGAAGGAATTCCTATTCCGCAAATAAATGTTGCCTTTTTCGGTGAATCTGACGATTTAAGGTAAATTTAATGTAATGCTCAAAATCTAAATTTGTTGTTCAGTCTGTCTCTAAGTTATGTCAGTAAATTTGTTTGAGCTTCGTATAAATATATAGGCAAAGCCGTGGAAGTCCAGCTAAAATGCGCAAGTGACCACGGGTGTGGTTTTGCGGTAGGGTGGGATGCACAGAGGACTGTTTTACTGCGCACTCAGCACTCTTACTTCCAGAGAGGATGCCCTCTCATGTCCCCGTAGGCTAAGCTACGAGCATATAAGGCGGCGAAAGAAATCTTTCAATTGCATCCACTCTTTTTTAATAATGACTAATGACGGGGGAGCGCGTATTATAAATCTGTCGGTTTCTTGATTTGTGCTGAACCCAACACTTCAGAGTATGACAGTTCCTTATTTCTCCTATCAACAGTCTGAAATGAAGAGCCGTGGTCGAAGGAGAAAATTATTGCTAATTTTATCATAAATGTATATTTCTTTCAGTATAGTTTGGGATAGCAAAGTTATAAGTGATACTGAGGCAGAGCTATATTTATCTTTTTTAAGAGTAAATAGAAGTCATGAGGGGAGTTACATTTGTAATGCAACGAATGATGGTAAGTAGAAGTAGTATTTAATGCCTAAAAGGATAAGAAAAAAGAATTAACCTTCAGAGGAGTATTATAGCTTTTTGATTATTCAGTTACAGCCACGCTTAGTGTTTGTATTTAGTTATGTTTGTTGGTTGAATACTAGGCTCAGTAAAAATTGATATCAAGATGAAAGTATCTATATCTCGTAGATAGAATCTTACGTTTTTAAGAAAAATTTAATAAATTTCTTAAATAAAGCCTTTTAGAGGGTACTTGAAATTAAATGTACGTCTTCTCCAAGACATCTATTTACAATATTATTTACATTAAAATATCAAGACACAAAAGTAGAGGCTAGTCATTCATCAAGTTAATATTTCATTATAATAAATTTTTCCAGCGGACTCAGCAACCGCTGAAATGTATTTAACTGTATTTTACAAACCCGTGTTTAAAGAACCGATTGAGAATGTCTGGGGTTGGAATGGAAATACAGTTAACCTAAGCTGCGACCAGGAGAGTAATCCACCGGCGAATATAACATGGAGGTACGTTTTTTATTATATCCAAAATACTAATAAACAATAACCTCATGAACTTGAAATGAAAGAACTTCTGGAAGTTTGATAATAGCTTTATAAACTACTACTAATTAAAATAAAACTCATCTAATGTTAAGTGATAACGCCGCCAATAGACACACACTTTGCGCGTTGCCGGCATTTTAAGAAAAAAGTACGCTGTTTTCTTGAAGAACCCTAAGTCGAATTGGTTCGGAAATACTTCAGTGGGCAGCTTCCTTCCTTTCTTTCCGGTGGTGCGCGGTAAAAATTGTCTTCAGTTGTGGAACGGTGGGCGTCGAGGTGATACGGGTGGAATTTCGTATTCTGATGATGAAACTTAATTTTCCTAACATCATTTCAGATACGAAAGTCGAGATATATCAACTGAAAAACAATTGGAAATCAACAGGATTATACTAAACGATAATAATGTACCCGTTACATTTGACAACAACACAATGTACGGGGTTTATGAATGCATTGCCAAAAACGACTACGGTACAGCAAAGAAAGTCGTCGTATTTTTGCAAGGCTTCGCACCGCCGCCTGTTAGAAATGTGAGGAATGTTTATAAATACAAATTTTAAAACTTTTCTTATATCTAGGAGTCACGTTAATTTTTTTTTAAATCACATTCTTGGGCCGTTCAAATCAAGCATCTAATTTAAACCCAATAAAGATTTAAGTATAAATGCTTATTCCTTATAGATTAAAAATCTTAAAAACAATTTTGTCAGAGTATTAATTAAAAAGTATATCAGTATATTCTTAGGTCTGGCCGTCAGAGAGACTCTAGAAATATTTTGAAAATGAAAAAGGAAAACTATATCTTTTTCTTTTAAGTACTTTATCAGATAAGAATAGGACTTTATCATGTTTCATAATTCATTCTTTTCAGGTGATCATAATGAATATTACTTCAACGTCTGCGATATTTGCTATCGTAGGACCAGAACAAATTAATGGACCGCCAGTCGTAGGATTCACTGCGGAATACGATCTTTTGAAGAATTATAATATAACAGATATTCATATTAATCGAACGTGGTCAATCGACAGGCCATACAAAATAAATAAGTTGAAGCCCAATAGTACTTATTTAATTAAATTCGCAGCGGTCAATGATGTGGGAGCGGGATCTTGGAGCAATTATCTTGAATTTGTTACACTTGAAAAGTAAGTTACAATTTCGTGTGAGTTAATGGTTATTATTATACCAATTTTTATTTAAACCACTCTAGAAGTTTTATTTTTATTTAAGGGCCTACTACATTTAAAAGTGTTTTAATGATGTGGCAGTCTGTCTGACCTCAATTGATTTAAAAGCGTACTAAACGTTGAGTAGTTAATAATGTAATAAATTCAAGTTAATATCAGTTAATATTTTTAACGAGTTTCTTGCTTCTTTAACGCCGACGTGCGTATACGAGAGCTTTCCGCCACTTAAATATTCTTGATACTTTATTAAAATATATACTATTTAAATTTCGCAACATAATTAAAATTTTGTTCGTACTGTCTAAGGAATGTTTTGAACTAATAATAAGACATGATTTCAGATCGAGCCCCGAAGAACCTACTTGGAGTACAGATATGGAATCGATAAAGAGTGGAATCCTCAAATGGAAAGTTGAAGAAGACAACGGCGAACAAATTGATTACTACGTAATTCGCTATTGTCCGGTAATGTATTTGTATTTATATTTAAGAATCTGCAACGTAAAAAGCGACTAAACGATGGTGTTTAAATTTAGTTTTCGATATTAGCAAACAGGTAAAAAAATTTAAAAGAGAAACGTGTCTAATTATTAAATGTAATTTATTTTATATTGTTTTAATCATTCGATAAACATCAAACTGCAATTATTTTAGGTGGTGTATTTGGCAATTCAATATAATGAGTGCATCGAAGAAACGATTGACCCGACAAATGAGTTTTATTTAAACAATTTAGAAGGAAATATGACGTATTACTTCGAGCTGGTAGCTCACAATGTTCTCGGAAATTCATCGATTGCTTCGACATACATCACATTACCAGGTAAATGTGTGTTTCTGATAATGTTTTGCAAACCATACTACCCTATCAAGTTATATGTGATCTAACACAAATTTTATTAACAATAATTGAATTTTAATTCTTATATATATTCGCTTCGTTGTTATAAGGGATTGAATAGTACTTTTTCGAAGCTATATTCCCTAGTGGGCTTATCAAATATAAAGAAAACATGTATATTTACCAAAATTGACAAATATTTTAGATATATTATGATTATGATATGTAAACTTCAATAAATAAATAAATCACCATTTCAGGAACCTCCGTTTTAACACAATTGTTCCTTAGACATTCAATCCAGATTGACAGAATTTAATTAGAAACAATTTCTCTACATAATGTGTTTGAAAAAAAAAAACTTTTTCTAATCGCTATTATTCCGCGTTTGTGCATTGCCAAGTTTGCTTTGGAGGTAGCTTGGAGAGAACAAGAAATGTCACTTCCCTGTTGTAAGTGAATCGACGTTCGCCTAAGACTTTTGGAATACCTTATTTGACTTATGAGTATAGGTTGAATGACCACAGATATAAATATATTTCACTCAATTTCTTACAAATCAAAATTGTACAAAAAACAATACGTTATGGTATTTGGGTTATATGTTCATTCTGAATAGTAAATTGAACCCGGAACTCAGACTAAATAAGAGCTCTTATAACTCAAGTGCAAGAGTTATTTTTTTACGTAATAAATAATACATTTTCAAAGTGTAATTCTTAAGTAACTTTAACTTAAAAACATAAAATATCCACAACACGTTTGCGGGACAATACAATTGCATTTTCTTTAAATATTAATGCAATTTCCTTTTCTTTGTTATTTTACTTCTGTTTCTTTTAAACCGTGACTTAACATAAATCACTTGTTAAATAAATGCAGTGCATAAGGATTGTAATAAATATTGTAGTTATATCAGGTACAATATATAAATAATCGATTATTAGTATATGAAGATATGTATAATTCTACTGAAAGACATAGGTATTGGGCAAATCGTTCTCCTTATTAAAAACTAGCTGACCTGGCAAATGTCCTTTATGTATATCATTTATGGTTATTGTGCATCACTCTACATAGATAGGTGTGTCACGGACTTTTTTGTAGATATTTATAAGATCTACAATTACTTAGAACATTTTATGGTTCTATCTTTAATAGTTTAGGCAGGGTACGCAAAATAAGTAACTTTTTTCGTTGATTTTTTACACCTTGTGTCCGAAAAACCCTAATATCTTACGGAACCCTATTTTTGTTCAAAATTTAAAGCCTATATTACTCGTGGATAATGTAGCTTTCGAATGGTGAAAGAATTTTTAAAATCGGTCCTGTAGTTTCGGAGCCTATTCAATTCATACAAACAAACAAACAAACAAAAAATCAAACCTTTCCTCTTTATAATATTAGTATAGATAAGTAAGATTTCAAAATGACCCAATAGCATATCATACAAAATTTTTCGACAAAATTGAAAGCCAATCATGTATAGATAATACTTATTTTGCCTAGAAACCCAAAATAATCGAACGCAGAATCTCCTAAAGATATGCGTTTGTAACTAAACTACTATATTATGAACAAGATATGATTTAATTCTTCAGAGCGAGAACCGGGAGCACTTACAGCTGGGTCAACATTAGGAATCGTCCTGGTGGCGGTATTCCTAGGTCTAATTCTTTTAGACTTCTTACTTCTGGTGCTAAAAAAGAAAGGCGTCATTGCAAGTTGCGTTCACAAGAAGGATAAGAAAACTGAGACGATTAATGCACGGTAATATTTTTCTTATTACACTGGACTGAACTTACCTACATCTCTTAATAGATTTCAGAGTACGGCTGTAAGATTCTCTAAATCATATATATTATTATCAGCCTTAAAACTTAGTTCTTTACTTAATCTTATTTAATAAATAAACAGGGTTAAACTGATATAATTTCCATTTAAAATATATTTATTATTATGATTACTTTATTGCTGGCACCCAGTATAATATATATAAACACGTGTTTGAGTTACATAACCTAACCAAATCTACGCTGTGGCGATCATAGTGTCCTGTCACAACTAGGTCTCTTTCATCTGCTTCCATACCCTTCATATCCAAGTTGTGCTTCCTATTCTCTATGTTATAGAAAATTTAAAGAAGATTTAAAGAAGTCTTGGAAAAAAGTAGATCTTACCAATTTCTTAAATTTAAAATCAATAATTCTTTGAATAGCGTAAGATGTCATGTAAAGATGTCATACAATTTATTTTAATGTTATGGGTTTGACTAAAATAGCTTCGTGTTGGAACGATGGTTTTCCTTTTTCCCAATTTTCCTGTAAACACAGTAACCATGGTAACAAACGGAACCATCTATAGTCCACGTTTTACAATGAGGCCGTTTCACTACAATATTTATAAACACGATTTTCTTTTCTCATTTTAGGGATAGAAAAGGACTTCTTAGAGAAACCACAGAAATTGGACGATCAAGTGATGGGCACAAGGAGTTTGAATATAATAAAAACACGGGCGTCGTCACGGGGAAACATTCTGCCGTATGATTTTGATAATCAGTATATATTTTCGACACAATTATTTTTAATGTGAAATATGTAAAACTAGTAATATAACTTATTATATTACTATGCGGACCTAACATAAAGCTGCATTGAACATCTTTATTTTTTCATAATAATAAATATGAAACTTTTCACTAAACAAAACGCGAAAATAAAGCGTTACTAACTCAAATAACTAAACAAATTCTCTTACCACAGGCAACAATACAAAAAAGATTCAATTTCAGTTATACGTCAGACCTACGCTTATATTAGAGTATTTTATTAAAATATATAAATCTTTTACATACAAAATTACTTATAATAACTGTTGATTGCCTCTGAAGGTCGATGATTACCGCATAAAATTTCCATGTTGTTACTCGTGCTACGTTATGTTTATGATTAGGTATATACCTATGTAATATGTATGCAATTGTAAATATTAGGAGCATGTGTCTTTATCGTCATATTTTTTATTTGTAATAGTTTACGTTACGTTTAATTAAGGCTTCTTAAGTGAGGAAACACTAACCAAGGTTTGAACGAGGAAATTTCATAATAGGTTTTTCAGTAGCTATCGCATTAGGTATAGAGTATCTTGTATGTAATTCTCTTAAACCTGAAACTCTGAAGCTAAACTACACAAATAATATGGAAATACAATAATTTGGTATAAATATTAGTCAACAGTATAGCACTAACGCCGCGGTTCTAATATTTTATTGTATAGTATGTAAGTTAAATCTAAATTTTGATAAGTTTCGGATTATAATATACTTATTGTATGTATTTGATATATTAATGTACATACATTAATTGATGTTATAGATGTAACTCACCAATTATTTATTTTAAAATTTAGTAATAGTTCTGTCTATAAATGTGTTGTAAAAACCAAAGATTATAATAAAGTTTAAAAAAAATAGAAAATTTATTTTAATGGGCTTACTTTCATTTCAATTTTATACTCGCTATGGAATTTATGTAAAGCTTATTTTTAAAATAAAAAAAAATGTATGTTGCTATAAAAGTGTGTTTTAGAACGTTAAAAATATGTTTTTGGGGTTTTCTATAATAATGTTATTAGCAAAATTATAGTTTAGTAGATTGATTAAAACCTTTAACATCTGAGTCTCAGATTTCTGCATAATTTTGTTTTTTTTTTCTTATAGGGAAGCTGGTGATCAGCCTTCTACACATGCCGTCGACTTTTTGGGCCTATGGCATTCCGCTTTCCCTAGTATGATTTTCTTCACAGAAAGAACGAGTGTTAAATGCCAGCCACTTGACGAACATCTGTATGTATATTACAGCAGCCAATATTTTGAAATACTGAAACGATTACAAATTTAAAAATCTATAAAAAACTAGACTGCACTTTAGGATATATTTAATTGTTTCACACATGTACTGTTGGTTATTTGTACGATTACTATTAAACATTTCGATTAAAATTAGATATACCCACCTAGGAATAATTATACTTTTACAATTTATTACTATTAAGTATTATATTGCAGAAACACCCATTATATTTAATTAAAGTGCATAAAAGTGAAGGAGATGTTCTTTCGCAGACATCTGAGTATTCTCACACTCGAATGGCAATTTACACAATTTATTGGCTCTAAAGCGCCGACCGGGCAGGTGCCAATAATGGCCACTCTATGCTGTTATTATCTTGCTTTATCGTGTTATGTCTTATGAGAACTGCCAATGTATTACAACATGAAAAACAATGACTTTGTACAGTTTAACACTTTAATATTCTTTTCAACCAAAAATCATTCTCGGAAATCTAGATTACGATTTTTCATAATAAATTTCATAACATTACGAATAAGTTAACAGGAGAATGGGAATGTAGCTGACTATTGCCGCTACACTATGAGTTTCATCATCGGACTACCTGTATTACCTTTTTTTTTTTTATAGAACAGGGGGCAAACGGGCAGGAGGCTCACCTGATGTTAAGTGATACCGCCGCTCATGGACACCCTCAATGCCAGAGGGCTCGCGAGTGCGTTGCCGGCCTCGACGTCCGCTGTTCCACAACTGAGTTCCAGCTAAAGTATTTCCGAACCAATTCGACTTATTGTCCAAAAAAAAGAGCGTAACAATTCGTAAAAGGCCGGCAACGCACTCGCGTGCTATTGAGAGTGTCCATGGGCGGCAGCCTGCCAGCCTGTTTTTTTTAATTCATTTTAAATTCCCTAAATATAGTAACTCTAAATTAGAAAGCTGCGATGTTTGATGTTGGTGTTCAAATGCGAAGAATAAGTGGGCTAGTATATTTTGTTTTATGAAAACTAATTTTAGAGTCGTAAATGATTAATAATTGTATTCTCTTTTAGGTTAAATTAAAAGGAGTATGTAGAAATATGAAAAACATACATTAATTAAAAATTCATGCCTGAATTATTACACAGTTATTACAGAGAACTGTTCGCGTTGTTAATTAACGACATTTCTTGTATTTAACTTTCTGGTGATGACTTTTTAGGTTTTTATTTGAAAACCCTACAGTTGCCATAATTACATTGTATAGCTAAAACACATGTTATTGAATTGATATAATTTTAATTATATCACCATAAAGGATGTTTAGTTATATAAGGCTCAGATAAAGTAAGTTTTTCTTGTTATAACATAAAATAACACTGATATAGTATTAGTTATTTTAGTTGAAAATGTCGAAAAACACTTCGCGACTATTTTCCAAAGGAAATTCGAGTTCGATAATCAAATTGGTTTATTATAATTATTGGAAGCCTGGAACTCGCAAGCACGTCCAATTCCGCCATTAGAGAGTTGGCAGAGAAACTGTTGAACTAATGTTCAATACGTGATCTAGCCTATGTCAGCTTGGCTTACGACACCTATAGGAAATGCTGTAGAATTTCGATTATTGCAAAGCTTAAAGTGCCACGTTGAAATATTTAAATGTAAGAGTTGATCTTAACTTCGTAACATTTAAAATTTTATAGAATATGGTTCATCTGAACACGGCAGCGTGACAAGACGTTATGTAAAATGTGACGGCTACGGCCCGATACTTATATACCTGATATTTATATACAGTTGAAATTGTCTACGAGATTCAGTTAATTATTATTTTTAAATACTAATAGTGATATTTAATAAACAGAAATGAGATTTTATTATTTATAAAATCACACCAATTTTTGTTATTCATTTGTTAAATGTTTGTGACAATTAACCCGGTTTTCGCATTAATCAAATGTTTTTGATGTGATACTGATACATATTACAGTACATACGTTATAGCAAAGCCTACACGTAAGTTGGCAAAGTGCTACGCCGTAGAAGGCGTCACGACAAATCACTACATATTATAAAACAAAGTCGCTTTCTCTGTCCCTATGTCCTTTGTATGCTTAAATCTTTGAAACTACGCAACGGATATTGATGCGGTTTTTTTAATAGATAGAGCGATTCAAGAGGAAGGTTTATATGTATAATAACATCCATTTAATAGTGGAGAAGTACTGTTATTTTTGAGGTTTCTAATGTGATGTCGTAAATAATTATATTTTTTCCGCTTACATTGCAAATGCAGGCTGAACCCAACGAGTTTTATCAAAATAATGTCCTAAGTATTGTACGCATTGAAAAGGTCTACAGAAAAGTCCGTGATGGTATATGTCTATCTTTTATGGATAACCCACATTTTTATATACAACGTTCACAGATTTTCTGTAGTGTATTTAGTATCAGCATTGCACCCTTGCGAAGCCGGGGCGGGTCGCTAGTTAAGATATATAACGTAAGCAATACAACAGAATGTATAAACAATACCATGCCTATATTTTATTGAACGTATGGAACAGTAACAACAGCTTATGAAAAGCATTTAAGCGGTTTTCGCTTCATCAAGGGATGTTCGCTCATACATAAAATATGTGGCTGCATATTTATTTAAATTACCGCTCCCCTGAGGCTCTTCCCTTATAAACTAAATATTTTATACTGCTGACAGCCTTTTCCGTTATTTGCTTTTAGGAGTTCTGATAATTGAATAGGTGTTTACGTTTATTCTATTAGAATTGTTCCACGATGCAATTTAGAACTTTAAATAAATGGTTAGACACAAATGTTATTACAGATATGTATACAATACAATTAGGGTTTCTAAAATTCTATGGCGAATACAATACTATATCTTTCGTGATTAATATTTATATTAACGATTAGATTATATCGATATATTACAATATACTTATTGTATTTAAAAATTAAATAAAAATAACACATCTATTGTAAGCCTCACGATTGTCCTCAATATTTACCGCAAAGGCGCAGAAACCGCTTGGTGTCATCTAAATATATAAAACAAAGTCGTTACACCATTTATGACTCGAGATCGGCTGGTTACTTATCTTTTTTATGGTGGATTCTTCTTCGCTCCGAATAGCAGAATAAGTAATAAAACATATGATAAGTTATCGAATAACAATAATTATTTTACGAATGCTAACAGCATGTGGTGCCATCTGTTGACAAAAGTATGCATCATTTTACATCGAATTCGTGTCAGCTCAAGAAATTCCGATCTTGAGGTGCATGAGGCGATGCATAACCAGGCTTTGATGTTGATCGAAGACATGTATTACCTCATCAAAAAATGTTGTACCTATGTCAGAAAGAGATATAACATGCAGTATCGCAATATTGGCGCTAAAGAGGAGGCCTTATGTGTAAAACTGTCATTGTTTTTTCGAAATGGCAAGCAATAAAACATTTCTGTATCTATAAAAACTCGTATTAATGTTATCCTAAATTAAGTTTAACTAAAGTTAATACGACTTTATTCGATTGTTACACGGAACTTAGTTTGCCGAGTCTTAGTACTTATACAACAATATACAGTGATTTACACGATAAATACGATAATAAGTTTGTTATAAATCAGGTCATTTAATAAATACATTATTTGTATTAACAATATCTTAAATTATGCGAACTAAAAATACATGAATATTTAATATAATTTTGTAATTAACAGTTTATTGGTAACCTCCACGATTGGTTGATTTTTCGCAAAGATTGAGGCGGGAGAATGTCTGCGTTCTCTCGGGCGTTTTGGTTGAGGGCGGAACAACCAAGCAGCAAGGTTCCGTCAGTAGTTCCGAGGTTCAGGTGGCCATTTAATTTTGGGAAACGAGTAGAGATCACAAAAATTGTTAAGACTAAATTACTGTGCAAATAGAATATCTTATCTTTGGTAAGGCGAAATCCTGCCTGCCTGAAAGAGGCCTAATAATACATATGTTCTAAGAAGCACCATTAAAAGTAGTGAGATAACTGTAAACTGATAAATGTGAACCAGACTTAGATGAACTTTATAACAGTAAAATGTATCAAACTAGTGCGGTAATTGTTAAGCAATCTTCTTCTTAATTACTAACTTGGCATTACTTTAGTTTATACAGTTTACTTAACTTAACTTACTTTAGTTCGTACAGGTATTCTGATATTTCGTGACGTCATGACCTGATTACTTTGGATGATAGCTGGAGCGGCTTCGCGTGGCATTGAAACAGACTACACAAAGCAACGTCTTTTATGTAGACTGTAGAGATGATTAAAGATATTCTCTACTTTGAGAAAGCTAGTTATTCCAAAGGCAAGACTAAAACTTAAACGTTGATATGATAAGATTTAATAAAAGTATAAATTCCCCGAGAACATTTTA
This sequence comes from Pieris rapae, assembly GCF_905147795.1. Classification (NCBI taxonomy): domain Eukaryota; kingdom Metazoa; phylum Arthropoda; class Insecta; order Lepidoptera; family Pieridae; genus Pieris; species Pieris rapae. The sequence goes on along the minus strand of NC_059521.1, from coordinate 10,013,535 downwards.
TATGAAAAATATTTTCATCCTATATGATATGATGATAAAATTGTTACGTTCTTGCACGAAGTTATAACTTAATGAAAACTTATAAAAAAAAATGCGACTTAGAAAACCTGGCTAAATTCAGGAAATTTTAACATTGGAATATAAACATTTAAGTTAGTTTATATCTGACGCATTTCTTCCATACTCATCTAACTACTAAACTTCTATTATTTAACAAAAAACATTGGTGCTAGGAAATTTTTAAGTCTCAGATTTCTCCACCTGTTAAATGTTCATTTGTCTAGTTAATATCTTATAGGCAAATTGTTGATCAGCCTCCTGAGCCTAACACACGCCGTCGACTTTTTGGTTCAAAGACAAGCCGATTTCTTTACGATGTTTTCTTTCATTGTTCGAGCGAACGTTAAATGCGCACATAGAAAAAACACAGCACATTGTTGCACAACCGGGGATCGAACCTACGACCTCAGAGATGAGAGTCGCATGCTGTCTGAACACTACTCTGTTTTAAAATTTACTTAAATTAATTTATTAATGCCACTTTTATCTTTTTGAAAATCATTTCTACGTTTTTTCAGAATATATCAACAAACCAATCAGCCGTATTAGACGTTGATGGATATTGAAAGTACAAATTAATATCACACAATTATCAAATTAATGTATACAGAATATTGTATTTTAAAAGAGTAAGTGTTCTTGCCAATTCTTCTCCACACGAAACTAACTTTACGAAGGGACAGGTAGAATCATTTTTCCTTTATTTTAACTTGTAATTTTGACTTTCAAAACTGCCTTTTTAATAGGCAATTTAAATTAATGATTTTACTTTGAATTAGATATAATTATTTGACGGAATAATGTTGTATGTATTTTACAATATCGGTGTCACTGGCACGTTGTATATACAACAGCGTCTGAACCATTTTTAGTCTATTAAGAAATATTATGTATTATCATTTCCGCGATTGCTGTATGAAACGTCCATATTGGTTTATTTAATAAAAGGATTTCCTTGGTAAAAACAAACTACACGCACAGTAAATGGGTCACGTAACTCCAACACAGTTTCTATAATGTATCGGAGAGTAATCAATGCACTTGTTGTGGCGACTGCGATGCCTCATCAGTGTCCTTTGTATATTTCAAAGGCATTCATTAGATCCCTACCGTGTACGTGAAAAGACGTGCATTTTTTATAAATTATTAAAATAAGGTAATCTTATTTTTTTTCTGTTCAGGAAGCAAACAGGCAGGAGGCTCACTTGAAATTACGTGATACCGCCGCCCATGGACATTCGCACTGGTTGAAGGCTCGCAAGCATAAATATATAGAGATTTCTATTTAAAAAAATTGGCACCTTCCACTTTGTCTGTATTTTGTAGTCTAGTGTGTTAGTTAGTTAGTTCTTTTGGCGGACTACACTACTATGGGCTTTATATTTTATACTCAGATACTTTCTTATTATTGCTAACTTTGAAAAACTGACTTTACCTATTGTAAATTCTGCTAAATTATCAAAAAAACTTTTGGATTATTTCATGATTATTCAATTACAACCATACTCTGCTAACAATATCTTATACTGGTGTTAACTAAAACATTAAGTGATAAATCAGAACAAAATTAATATACAATTTTTATGTACATATAACATTAAATAGCTTCTTCTAGAGTCTAAAAGCTAACTTGAATTGTGTACTTTACGCTACTTTAATCAGTTCCGCGGCGGATGTGATGCCCACTTCCGTAAGTCCGCAACCACGACTTCTTTCCTTCTACCACCCCGTCTTTTGCTTTGAATTTTTCCACTCATTATAAGCTGGAACAAGTCGTATCGATGATGATGTATAAGGTGTCCGAGATATGCGACTTTCCGTATTTTAAATAGTTTTTAATTATTAAGCTTCTTAAACTTTTATGTCCTGCCGGTTCGGTCCTAAGTTTAACAATGATAATTCCAAAAATGTATTGAATAAAATAAATGAAAATGCCTCTCCATTACTGGAGGTTGGCCGTCAGTTTCCTGAAACGCGTCTCGTCCTGCGCCAGATGTAGCAACTCATCCCCATTGGCCATTTGCAATACCCGGCCACTCCTTAAGGTTGCGAAGCCATGACTTCTTCCTTCTACCAACACGCCGTTTACTGTGTGCTTTATACGAAGCCTCAATATCGCAAGATATGCATAAAGTAAGTAAGAAAATACAACATAATTTCTGGTGAAGCAAAAGACACCAGGTAAAATAACAGACATATACGCAATAGCATTCAAATAAGAATTGTGTTTGAAGTAATTATTAAAACTAGTTCGAAATAAGCTTTTTCTCTTTCAATTTAGCCCCGTGTCATTCTATAAAGTTACTCTGTATTTAAATTTGTTTTGGCAAATAGAAGAACGTTTATTATGTTGCATTAGTGTTAGGCGTATACTAACTCATTTAACTAGTTATCATTGAGGCCAGATTATCTTGAATGTATTAAGTTAAAAGTTCATACGTATGCTAAGCATATATTTAAAGTTTGCAATTCTTTAAATGATCAGCCATAGAAATCTTGCGAACATTACGGAGGAGCATGCGTAGATGTAGTTAATAATTCAATTGTAGATGAACCTACCGTCTGTAGCGGTTGCAGGAGCGCGGAGCGCAAGAGGTTTGCGAACATAGTGGATACCCAGCTCAAGAATTTACTCTTATCATTTTTCCCTAACGCACCAAAAGAAATATAACTTCAAAAAATAAGTTAAAATTTCTGAGTATATTTTAGAATGAATTTCGTCCAAAACAATAATATTAAATTAAGCCACCCTTTTTTATTGTGTTGAAACAATTTAAATTCAGATAAATAAAAAAAAATCAGCTCGTGAGGGATTTGAACCCCCGACCTTCTCTAATTTATTTTCAGATGGATGCTCTAACCGCTGAGCTAACGAGCCATCGATGATTAATAAACAATATTTCCTACTGTATCTGAATGTGTATTTCGTTAATTAAGATAAGTTAAGCATTATAATATTAATTGTAAACTTAATATCACGCTATCTATTGAGCCCTTAAAACACCCTTCTTAAATGCATTTTCTGTTTAGTCTTTGACTTAAGTATAGTAATAGGTTAAGTTAGTATTGTGAATTCAAGTTTGTACATTCATCAAAAAATAAGAAAACTGATCTTATTTGGTTAAATAGACTAACGCTCGGAAAAGGATTTACGAGCGTTAGTCTGAAAAAAAAAACAATTCTGTAGAATAATTTATTCACATTTTGTTATAAAATCTTACACATTGCGATAAAGTCTTACAGTAAGACAGCAAACGATCCCTGTTAAAATTCATACATACATTATATTAAATACGGTGATAAATAAATTATTCCATTAATATATTGCATATTCAAAAACAAATATTTAAATTAGCGCCATCTATGTCAAAGATGTTTCAAGTTTAGGCCTTTGCGAAATAATACGAAATTACTGATAACATACATTTCAATAAAACTAATTTTTACGAATAATTAAAAACACAATTAAGATATAGAGGTTGGCTCTGGCCGTTTGTTCGATATAATTATGGAAATAAAGAATTCACAGAATCCAAAATTAATCCTACATAAGTACAAATACTACTCTTAGACTTAAAATAAGATCGACTTTGAGCGTATTAACTATATATATTATGCGTTGTAAGATAATCTCAAATAATATTTATTACACTACTTAAATTGGATTAAGAATTGCCTTCAACTTAAACACCTAATCGCTCAAGTTTGAGTTATTTCTTTCAAATACAAATCTAATCTTAATAATTAAACCTAATTGATTGTGTTGCTCAAGAGCCAACGGGACCTTATCACGAACAGTACGTAAATCGTAAAACTTTTATTCGAAAACTTCGAGCAGCGCTCCACGGCCGTTTTTGGAACTAAAACGCACGCACATGCATCGAATACACACGTATACACACATTGTGTTCGCGAAAAACACAAAGAAATTACATTTAATACTAACAAAACACACAACAGAATAAAATACGAAGTTCGTGGCTAAGATCTCTGTTGCTCCTACTAAATACTTAACAGTAATTATTACAAATGTCATTTATTAGGTCCGTTGTATGCTTTCCTACTATATTATATAAAATTATATAGATGACAATTATCTAAATAAAGTAGCTTCAATTGGGCGTTAGAACGCTAGTTCAGCTAAAAAACTCTTGAGATTTAAGTGTGAGTTTTATAAGTAAAATTCTCTACCAAAGTTAGAACAGCTAGTCAGATATTGCTATATTATATGCCTACGATAATTTCTAAGAGGAACAAGCTAGAACTAGTTTGATACGTTTTGTGCGTTATTAGGACCCTCCTAGAGTACTTTAAATAACTTAAAGCTATTATTAACCGCTATAAGAACCGATAAATTATAAACGATGTTATTAAATTCATTTTTCCGTTTTAAGCTTATGATCAAAACAGATAAATGAATCAAATACATATACAGCATGGATGAGAACCAAAAATATATGAATAATTTGATTGTTTTTTTTAATTTAATGGGCTATTTACGCATCAGCAATACAAGATCCTCCAACATTATAAAATATTACCAGACACTAAATCTTAAGTAATAATAGAACAAATTTTGTGTAATGAAAAACATAGTAAAGTGTAATAGAATGCCAATCAAACTTAAGTATCGATTCAGGAGCTGTCAAATCATTTTTTTTAATGAAGTTTGACACATTTGACAGCGCATGTTACCGATAAAAATGAGATGATCAATGCTTAAAATTCTAATCACAGATAATATCATTTTAGTAATCCTTTTGTATTACAGTAATTTGAGACATCGTTAATACGAATATATAATAAGACTAGCGAAGAATAGCACTTAGCATAAAATTATTCAAAATACTTGAAAAATAATACCAATTAAAATAATACTGGGAATAAAAATAAAATTATTATTGCTTTTCAAAATATCATAAGTTTAAATCTTTTACCTATGTTATGTAACTTCTCTATTTTTTGCCGGAGATATATAAAAAACCCATGACATAAATTATTAAGAATACAATGGAAAAGAAATGATTATTAAAAACATAATTTTACGTCATGTATAAAAAATAATTTGCAATAGCAAAGAAATAAACTGTTTCTAAGTAAATAGCGATATCTTATATATTACTTGGAGTAAATTGGTGTATATCATGTTTCTACAATTATATTTTATCGTTTTGTCAGATTCTGTCACTGGTAAAATTACATTATGAACGCGAAATATCTTAACCTAATTATTTTACCATCTTAAACGTATCTCCGCCGACATTTTAACAGCGTTTTTTTTAAAGATTTATTTTTGTAGTTAAAAAAACACTGTTAATTCATCGATGAACAGTCCGATGATGTTTCATAAATATTGCTCAATCTTGTTCATACAATACTGTAAAATCGATTAAAATAAATAAATTAAAATAAGTTTACTCTTGACCTTTTCGTGTCCTAGGTACAAAACTCACATGCAATGTCAAGCCTAAGAGAAAGGGAAGCATATAAAACCGCACGTTGATATTGCGAGTGGCGGCCATCTTAGTGACGTAGTCGAACTGTCAGTGTCAGTAACGGGCGCAAGGTCAGCCAGCGCTTACGCGTATTGAGTAAATCTACGACGTGGTTTTTTATTATCGTTATCCTGTTTTATTTTTGTTATCATAATAGTAGGTAATTAAATGCTTATAATGATTGTTCACCTGCATTCAAGCAAATAAATGAATATTATTATTAATAACTTTTTTGTTGTCTGTACTTTTCTACGGTGGATGACGTCACGCAGCTGTTTTTGTATCAAGGTTCCATCGCAATATCAACGTGCGGGGCTAGTACATTGCATGACTACTATGCATACCTGTGCATAGTGTTGATTTTTATTCAGAAATAGGGCTTTGTTGAGTTGTAAACAGTAAATCTGAAATGTCGTACGCTTGTCTATGGTCAATCGTTTATTCATCGGTCAAAGTAGACTTACTCAGGAATGAAACTCGAAAATGTTCCATTTTTGAAATTTCTGACAATTTGCCTATTCGTTGCGGTTGAAGCTTCAGACCTCGATATGATCGTCGGGTATGGGAGGGGTTTTCAATTTTTTCGGGTTCGTTATTGAGGGTTTCTGGGTTCGCGTGTGCCAAGCGTATACTTTAGTGCAGTTGTCGGCCAAAGGTTCTAATTCCTCTCGAGTGGTGAAGTACTTCAGTATCTCGCTTTCCTGAAATGCGTAATTAAAGATCAATTGCAGGCTTCACACACACAGTTTTAAGTTAAAGAATTTAGTACCTAAATATTTTACGATTCGTAGCTTATTTGTTTCTTAAAATGTATATAACCAGTCTGGGCATAAACAGGAAGCAAAAAATCTTATCGCGAGAAATGAGAATCTTCAATTCCGCTTGGATTTAGTCGCATATTATAAAACAAGACCTGAAGCAGGACTTGACTTTAGAAGGTAACTTTCTGCTCATCTGTGTGATTAAAAAACGAAGGACAAAACAAGTATTTGGCTGACGATTTCCGTCCCATTATCACCACGGGATTTATAGGAATTTGTTACAAATAATTGGAAAATTTGAAGTCGTTGAAAATTTGAACTAAGGTCGTAATAATTAAAATCAACAAACTTTTACAATATGTACTCTATACTGTACTCAATTAAGCCTTTCTTGTATACATAATTAATAGTCTAGACTAAAATAGACTCGAGTTTTAATAATATGTTAACGTAGTCATAATATTTTGTTAGTAACACGAGATCAATTTGTATGGTTCAGTTAACATGTGCAATGAGGTCAAAACAATTAAACGATAAAAAGGGTCTAAGGTCAACCGTGATAAAGAGTACTTTCACACCCATTATTTTATCGGATTTCCTGTATTCATACTTTCAACTTTGTGTTGAACATACGAGCAAAATTGCGCACATTCAAAATTTATTGGAAGCTGGGATAACAACGTGCGTACGCTGCGCACTTGTACTTATATATTAAATGTAGATTAAATACTTCTACTGTTTACTAGGTGTAATTTAGATTACACCTAGTAAACTGTAGAAGTAGATATTTAAAAGTTTAAATAAATTTGAAATAATTATACAGTTTAATATTACATTTATTAATCATGTAAGCTTAATCAGTGCTTTTCTCTTTTTATTAAAAGAAATACATCTGTGTATGGAAACATGACTGAGTAAAAACATTGTAATATTTTTACTCAGATTTTATTTTTAGAAATAGGATAGTTAGATATATTTTTATATTTTGAGCAGAGGTAGATATATTTTGAGCAGGAAGAGCAGGGTTGACCTAGTGGGTTGTGACACTCGATCCTGATATAGCGCTCGAATTACGGCTCATATCAATACGGGCTTATATTAAATAGCTCTATGAAGGAAAACAAGGTGAAGAAACCTTGAGACACCTTATTAAGAAAAAGCAATCACAGAAAATATAAACAAACTTGAAAATTTTAAAACTGTATAATCGCTTTTACCGTGACGAAACATATGTTTTTTGCGCATTATCGTAATATTACTCATTTATACTAAAATAGATTTAGTCTGTGGATAGATAATGTTATCAAAAGGAAGTATAATACTGAACATAACTATTCAATTATCAAACCAGATTTGTGATTAAATTGTGTGTCTACCTTCAATTATTATTCATTTATTTGTTAATACATTTTCAAATGAAAGTATTTTTGTTATATGATATTATTAGCGGCCATTATCCATATATTTACCATAAACATATAGTTTAAATGATAACAATTCATGAATAACCTACATGTATTGTAAGATAATAAAAGTATTTTAAACGAAATTAACTTTTTATTTATTCAATAAAAGGAAATAAATTGTTTGCTTATCGGTCACCACGCTCAATAAATGTAATTTGAATGAATATCAACAGAAAAATACTGCATAAATAAATAATTATGATTACATAAGTTAGTAAAAATGCTATGTTATAGCTTTACCGCGGCAGTCCCCGGGTGCCATATGTTTTATAATATATGTATAACATTATATGTAGGGGTTTCGTAAATAAGATATGCCGGTATATTCACGAGCCGTGTTGCTTATATAGTATATGATATGCTTCATATGGATATACATATATATAAGTTAAAGAAACCTTATACGGAGTTCCTTCATTAAATTTTGTGTCACTATTGTATCACTATCAAAATATAAAAACTTAACACTTTGACTTTGTAAATCTTTACACAAACTGTCTTCTTAACGTGATAGATTGAAAATTATGAGTATCGGTTGCATGTGTATTATAACATAGGAAATACTTTTAATGTTCATTAATTATTACACATTTACTATTATTATTAAGCGGAAAGAACTTATATTTGTACAATATAAACTCCATAATTAAAAAGTTCTCACTAACAACTAAGTAACGAATAACTAAGGTGCGCAAAAACTAACATGAATACATGAGAAAGACAATTGAAATTAAGTGAGAATATATATTTAACATAGATTTAGTTTGTACAATTACCTGAAATCCAGATTGGACTTTTCTCGAGAATTTCGCCTCTGGATGGTTCAAAAACAACGTTGCATTAATCGCAAAACCAGCCATGTCAATTGGGAATGGTCTAAACGACTTCCAAACTGCATTGAAGCCGGTCACCTTCCCATCGGTGACTAAAGGCATCTCCACTCTCATACCACCAACGATTCCGACGGGCCAAACGCCGACTTTCTTAATTTTTCGCATCTGTAATATGTATTTAATTGTTTGCAATATAGTGTATTACCAGCTTTTAAATTTTGAGACATAGTAAATTATTAATAAAAGTACATTCAATAAAAATTTAGTTAATAAGACCATAATTACCATAATTAAAACTAATATACATAATTTACACATTTCTGTAGAAAATGAATCAATTCTTGACAAAAATTATGAATGTAAGGTGAGTCTCCTGCCAGTTTGCCCCCTTCTTAATAGAAATTTAAAAAAAACCTACAAAATTTTAAGTTTTTTCTAAAAGTTACGTAAATTGTTACGCAAGTTAGATTTTAGGTGATCAACATTGGAAAGTAAATATGTATTAAATCGCAATATAATAAATAGCCTATATAGTAAGGAAATTTATTTTCCATACATTTTATTTACTGTATACTTAGTATGGTAGTACTTAATGTATACTGTGTTTAACTTAAAGTTGTACTTTTAAACCTGCCACAATAATACTACTTAACTTGACTCAACCAAATGCAATTGCTTAACATACCGCTATGCATAGAAGTTACACAAACAAATAATGTATTAATTCCTGCATAATATTCACTAATAAGAAAACTATTTGACCTTGAGGTGCTATATTATGAGAGGCCAGATGTTTGGATCATTTGTTTATACAAACAATGCAATTATAAATAATGTTTAAAATGCAACATACCTGTCACTGAAAATATAAACTATATGAATAACATGTTCACAATGTACATATATTACTACATTAGAATTATTAATTACTTGACAACTACATATGTATAGTGACACAGGAACTATTTGCCAATTTATTGTCAATGATTGTGGTACTTCAGGAGTAAGCCTTAGATTCAGATTCAAGTATCGCTAATCTCGGGTTTAAATCTTAACCATACAGAAATCTGAGTAGCCAAATTGTTTTGCTATAATCGGAGCTTCAAGGTGTCCGCAAATAAGATTTTTGATAATGACAAAAATGTAATGTAACAAAAATTACTAAAGTAAGAATAGATGATATAACTATAAGGAGCAAATCACAGTATTGTTTTTCTTACCTCATCAAAGACTTTTAACGCATAGGTATTGTCATCATCCATAAAGTATACAACACCCTTTTTGTCTTCTGCTTGCCGTAAATGATCTCGAAGCCAGCTTAAAGCTGCATTTCTTTGCTCTACACCACTTGCCTGTAAATTTAAGAATGTAAGTAGACAGCTTGTGTTAGAAAGTATTATTTACATAATACAAAGATACAGCTTGATTATTTTAATTAAATTGTAATTATTACTCTAAAGTTAAAATAGGTTTTAGTCTTCAACTTATAAACCATTTATATATTAGTTATGTATATCAATAAACACATCATGCAGAAAAACTATTAAAAAGGACAATTTGCTATCCTGGTTTTATCATAACAAGTTTCAAACACTTTCAAGTTCTATTATTTAGGGTTAAGTGTTATTAAAACAAATATTACAAAACATGTATTAACATACACAATACCAAGATGTGTAGTACTTAGATGTCTTAAAAACACATATATTTATATCCAATCCCTGAAAGGAGATATAAAAATGGTGATGATAAAAATTAATGTATATAGGTATATGATATCATACATACAACAATGTTAGTAATATTTTCTTAAATGGAATGTAACCTTGGCAATTTCAACTGTCTAAGGTTGACTTTTACATGGTTTAAGGTCAACAGTTTAATGTATGAAGGGTCAGGTCAGCAGAAGTATTTAAACAATATTAAGAATTACAACTAATACCAATCTTACATTTAAAACTCATAACCTAAAATAGCAAAGTTCCTTTTACATTAAAGAACAGATTTTGAAATGAAAAGGAACAAGTTTAATAATAAAGTACATCTTTACTTACAGTGGAATGTTTGGATTTCTGTGTCTTGACATTGAGATGAGTGTATTTTAATGTTGATTCTTTTAATAGATTCTCAACAAGCTTAGTTTTTGTTTCAGAATCTTCAATTATAACCCAGTGAAAATTTCGAACTAACATAAGTGTCTGTGATAATCTAAAAAAATATTTTATAGTAATTAAATATAAATTCATAGCTTATATTCTTTGTCTATATACTTATATAAATCTATTAGTCTCACTGTTATTCAATTTTAAAGTTATAAATTCTATAAGCAAGAAAAAATTCAAACCAAGGCCAAAACAATCATGATTTACCTTGTGAGATCAGCCTTTTGTGCAAGACGGGCATAGGTTGGTGTAATGCCA